>NW_028187693.1:0-31609 GCF_964204655.1 Triturus cristatus
ATTGAGGCTTTAAAAAGTAGTTCTTCAACATGAGGCACATTCCAAATGACATTTTGAATCAATTTTTCTACAGTCCAAAAAATCAATTTTCTGATGAAAAACGATGACCCGTGACCCGTCGAAATTTCTCCAGATGGTCAGAAATGGAAATTTTTTTAAGTTTAATTTTTTGACTGCAAATGACTATTCCATGTAAATTATCACTTTTGGAACAAAAACAAGTGTGTTTAGAGTCACTTTAAAGCCTGAAATTGTCGAAATAGAAGCTTCTGAATAGGAGAAAAAGTCTGTAATAATGGTAATTTTGGTCAAATTGAGGCTTTAAAAAGTAGTTATTCAACATGAGGCACATTCCGAAAGACATTTTGAATCAATTTTTCTACATTCCAAAAAATCAATTTTTTGATGAAAAACGATGACCCGTGACCTGTCGAAATTTCTCCAGATGGTCAGAAATGGAAAAATTTTTAAGTTTAATTTTTTGACTGCAAATAACTATTCCATGTAAATTATCACTTTTGGAACTAAAACAAGTGTGTTTAGAGTCACTTTTATGCCGGAAATTGTCGAAATAGAAGCTTCTGAATAGGAGAAAAAGTCTGTAATAATAGCAATTTTGGTCACATTGAGGCTTTAAAAAGTAGTTATTCAACATGAGGCACATTCCAAATGACATTTTGAATCAATTTTTCTACAGTCCAAAAAATCAATTTTCTGATGAAAAACGATGACCCGTGACCTGTCGAAATTTCTCCAGATGGTCAGAAATGGAAATTTTTTAATGTTTAATTTTTTGACTGCAAATGACTATTCCATGTAAATTATCAATTTTGGAACAAAAACAAGTGTGTTTAGAGTCACTTTAATGCCTGAAATAGGCCGAAATAGAAGCTTCTGAATAGGAGAAAATATCTGTAATAAGGCAATTTTGGTCACATTGAGGCTTTAAAAAGAGTTATTCAACATGAGGCACAATCAAAATGACATTTTGAATCAATTTTTCTACAGTCCAAAAAATCAATTTTCTGATGAAAAACGATGACCCGTGACCTGTCGAAATTTCTCCAGATGGTCAGAAATGGAATTTTTTTTATGTTTAATTTTTTGACTGCAAATGACTATTCCATGTAAATTATCACTTTTGGAACAAAAACAAGTGTGTTTAGAGTCACTTTAATGCCTGAAATTGGTCGAAATAGAAGCTTCTGAATAGGAGAAAAAGTCTGTAATAATAGCAATTTTGGTCACATTGAGGCTTTAAAAAGTAGTTATTCAACATGAGGCACATTCCAAATGACATTTTGAATCAATTTTTCTACAGTCCAAAAAATCAATTTTCTGATGAAAAACGATGACCCGTGACCTGTCGAAATTTCTCCAGATGGTCAGAAATGGAAATTTTTTTATGTTTAATTTTTTGACTGCAAATGACTATTCCATGTAAATTATCACTTTTGGAACAAAAACAAGTGTGTTTAGAGTCACTTTAATGCCTGAAATTGGTCGAAATAGAAGCTTCTGAATAGGAGAAAATGTCTGTAATAAGGCAATTTTGGTCACATTGAGGCTTTAAAAAGTAGTTATTCAACATGAGGCACAATCCAAATGACATTTTGAATCAATTTTTCTACAGTCCAAAAAATCAATTTTCTGATGAAAAACGATGACCCGTGACCTGTCGAAATTTCTCCAGATGGTCAGAAATGGAAATTTTTTTATGTTTAATTTTTTGACTGCAAATGACTATTCCATGTAAATTATCACTTTTGGAACAAAAACAAGTGTGTTTAGAGTCACTGTAATGCCTTAAATTGGTCGAAATAGAAGCTTCTGAATAGGAGAAAAAGTCTGTAATAATGGCAATTTTGGTCACATTGAGGCTTTAAAAAGTAGTTCTTCAACATGAGGCACATTCCAAATGACATTTTGAATCAATTTTTCTACAGTCCAAAAAATCAATTTTCTGATGAAAAACGATGACCCGTGACCTGTCGAAATTTCTCCAGATGGTCCGAAATGGAAATTTTTTAATGTTTAATTTTTTGACTGCAAATAACTATTCCATGTAAATTATCACTTTTGGAACAAAAACAAGTGTGTTTAGAGTCACTTTAATGCCTGAAATTGGTCGAAATAGAAGCTTCTGAATAGGAGAAGAAGTCTGTAATAATGGCAATTTTGGTCACATTGAGGCTTTAAAAAGTAGTTCTTCAACATGAGGCACATTCCAAATGACATTTTGAATCAATTTTTCTACAGTCCAAAAAATCAATTTTCTGATGAAAAACGATGACCCGTGACCCGTCGAAATTTCTCCAGATGGTCAGAAATGGAAATTTTTTTAAGTTTAATTTTTTGACTGCAAATGACTATTCCATGTAAATTATCACTTTTGGAACAAAAACAAGTGTGTTTAGAGTCACTTTAAAGCCTGAAATTGTCGAAATAGAAGCTTCTGAATAGGAGAAAAAGTCTGTAATAATGGTAATTTTGGTCAAATTGAGGCTTTAAAAAGTAGTTATTCAACATGAGGCACATTCCGAAAGACATTTTGAATCAATTTTTCTACATTCCAAAAAATCAATTTTTTGATGAAAAACGATGACCCGTGACCTGTCGAAATTTCTCCAGATGGTCAGAAATGGAAAAATTTTTAAGTTTAATTTTTTGACTGCAAATAACTATTCCATGTAAATTATCACTTTTGGAACTAAAACAAGTGTGTTTAGAGTCACTTTTATGCCGGAAATTGGTCGAAATAGAAGCTTCTGAATAGGAGAAAAAGTCTGTAATAATAGCAATTTTGGTCACATTGAGGCTTTAAAAAGTAGTTATTCAACATGAGGCACATTCCAAATGACATTTTGAATCAATTTTTCTACAGTCCAAAAAATCAATTTTCTGATGAAAAACGATGACCCGTGACCTGTCGAAATTTCTCCAGATGGTCAGAAATGGAAATTTTTTAATGTTTAATTTTTTGACTGCAAATGACTATTCCATGTAAATTATCAATTTTGGAACAAAAACAAGTGTGTTTAGAGTCACTTTAATGCCTGAAATAGGCCGAAATAGAAGCTTCTGAATAGGAGAAAATATCTGTAATAAGGCAATTTTGGTCACATTGAGGCTTTAAAAAGAGTTATTCAACATGAGGCACAATCAAAATGACATTTTGAATCAATTTTTCTACAGTCCAAAAAATCAATTTTCTGATGAAAAACGATGACCCGTGACCTGTCGAAATTTCTCCAGATGGTCAGAAATGGAATTTTTTTTATGTTTAATTTTTTGACTGCAAATGACTATTCCATGTAAATTATCACTTTTGGAACAAAAACAAGTGTGTTTAGAGTCACTTTAATGCCTGAAATTGGTCGAAATAGAAGCTTCTGAATAGGAGAAAAAGTCTGTAATAATAGCAATTTTGGTCACATTGAGGCTTTAAAAAGTAGTTATTCAACATGAGGCACATTCCAAATGACATTTTGAATCAATTTTTCTACAGTCCAAAAAATCAATTTTCTGATGAAAAACGATGACCCGTGACCTGTCGAAATTTCTCCAGATGGTCAGAAATGGAAATTTTGTTATGTTTAATTTTTTGACTGCAAATGACTATTCCATGTAAATTATCACTTTTGGAACAAAAACAAGTGTGTTTAGAGTCACTTTAATGCCTGAAATTGGTCGAAATAGAAGCTTCTGAATAGGAGAAAATGTCTGTAATAAGGCAATTTTGGTCACATTGAGGCTTTAAAAAGTAGTTATTCAACATGAGGCACAATCCAAATGACATTTTGAATCAATTTTTCTACAGTCCAAAAAATCAATTTTCTGATGAAAAACGATGACCCGGGACCTGTCGAAAATCCTCCAGATGGTCAGAAATGGAAATTTTTTTATGTTTAATTTTTTGACTGCAAATGACTATTCCATGTAAATTATCACTTTTGGAACAAAAACAAGTGTGTTTAGAGTCACTGTAATGCCTTAAATTGGTCGAAATAGAAGCTTCTGAATAGGAGAAAAAGTCTGTAATAATGGCAATTTTGGTCACATTGGGGCTTTAAAAAGTAGTTCTTCAACATGAGGCACATTCCAAATGACATTTTGAATCAATTTTTCTACAGTCCAAAAAATCAATTTTCTGATGAAAAACGATGACCCGTGACCTGTCGAAATTTCTCCAGATGGTCCGAAATGGAAATTTTTTAATGTTTAATTTTTTGACTGCAAATAACTATTCCATGTAAATTATCACTTTTGGAACAAAAACAAGTGTGTTTAGAGTCACTTTAATGCCTGAAATTGGTCGAAATAGAAGCTTCTGAATAGGAGAAAAAGTCTGTAATAATGGTAATTTTGGTCAAATTGAGGCTTTAAAAAGTAGTTATTCAACATGAGGCACATTCCGAAAGACATTTTGAATCAATTTTTCTACAGTCCAAAAAATCAATTTTTTGATGAAAAACGATGACCCGTGACCTGTCGAAATTTCTCCAGATGGTCAGAAATGGAAAAAATTTGAAGTTTAATTTTTTGACTGCAAATAACTATTCCATGTAAATTATCATTTTTGGAACAAAAACAAGTGTGTTTAGAGTCACTTTTATGCCGGAAATTGGTCGAAATAGAAGCTTTTGAATAGGAGAAAAAGTCTGTAATAATGGCAATTTTGGTCACATTGAGGCTTTAAAAATTATTTCTCCAACATGAGGCACATTCCAAATGACATTTTGAATCAATTTTTCTACAGTCCAAAAAATCAATTTTCTGATGAAAAACGATGAACCGTGACCTGTCGAAATTTCTCCAGATGGTCAGAAATGGAAAAATTTTTATGTTTAATTTTTTGACTGCAAATGACTATTCCATGTAAATTATCACTTTTGGAACAAAAACAAGTGTGTTTAGAGTCACTTTAATGCCTGAAATAGGCCGAAATAGAAGCTTCTGAACAGGAGAAAATGTCTGTAATAAGTCAATTTTGGTCACATTGAGGCTTTAAAAAGAGTTATTCAACATGAGGCACAATCCAAATGACATTTTGAATCAATTTTTCTACAGTCCAAAAAATCCATTTTCTGATGAAAAACGATGACCCGTGACCTGTCGAAATTTCTCCAGATGGTCAAAAATGGAAATTTTTTTATGTTTAATTTTTTGACTGCAAATGACTATTCCATGTAAATTATCACTTTTGGAACAAAAACAAGTGTGTTTAGAGTCACTTTAATGCCTGAAATTGGTCGAAATAGAAGCTTCTGAATAGGAGAAAATGTCTGTAATAAGGCAATTTTGATCACATTGAGGCTTTAAAAAGTAGTTATTCAACATGAGGCACAATCCAAATGACATTTTGAATCAATTTTTCTACAGTCCAAAAAATCAATTTTCTGATGAAAAACGATGACCCGGGACCTGTCGAAAATCCTCCAGATGGTCAGAAATGTAAATTTTTTAATGTTTAATTTTTTGACTGCAAATGATTATTCCATGTAAATTATCACCTTTGGAACAAAAACAAGTGTGTTTAGAGTCACTTTAATGCCTGAAATAGGCCGAAATAGAAGCTTCTGAATAGGAGAAAAAGTCTGTAATAATAGCAATTTTGGTCACATTGAGGCTTTAAAAAGTAGTTATTCAACATGAGGCACATTCCAAATGACATTTTGAATCAAATTTTCTACAGTCCAAAAAAATCAATTTTCTGATGAAAAACGATGACCCGTGACCTGTCGAAATTTCTCCAGATGGTCAGAAATGGAAATTTTTTAATGTTTAATTTTTTGACTGCAAATGACTATTCCATGTAAATTATCAATTTTGGAACAAAAACAAGTGTGTTTAGAGTCACTTTAATGCCTGAAATAGGCCGAAATAGAAGCTTCTGAATAGGAGAAAATATCTGTAATAAGGCAATTTTGGTCACATTGAGGCTTTAAAAAGAGTTATTCAACATGAGGCACAATCAAAATGACATTTTGAATCAATTTTTCTACAGTCCAAAAAATCAATTTTCTGATGAAAAACGATGACCCGTGACCTGTCGAAATTTCTCCAGATGGTCAGAAATGGAAATTTTTTAATGTTTAATTTTTTGACTGCAAATAACTATTCCATGTAAATTATCACTTTTGGAACAAAAACAAGTGTGTTTAGAGTCACTTTAATGCCTGAAATTGTCAAAATGAAGCTTCTGAATAGGAGAAAAAGTCTGTAATAATTGTAATTTTGGTCACATTGAGGCTTTAAAAAGTAGTTATTCAACATGAGGCACATTCCAAAAGAAATTTTGAATCAATTTTTCCACAGTTCAAAAAATCAATTTTTTGATGAAAAACGATGACCCGTGACCTGTCGAAATTTCTCCAGATGGTCAGAAATGGAAAAAATTTTAAGTTTAATTTTTTGACTGCAAATAACTATTCCATGTAAATTATCACTTTTGGAACAAAAACAAGTGTGTTTAGAGTCACTTTAATGCCTGAAATTGGTCGAAATAGAAGCTTCTGAATAGGAGAAGAAGTCTGTAATAATGGCAATTTTGGTCACATTGAGGCTTTAAAAAGTAGTTCTTCAACATGAGGCACATTCCAAATGACATTTTGAATCAATTTTTCTACAGTCCAAAAAATCAATTTTCTGATGAAAAACGATGACCCGTGACCCGTCGAAATTTCTCCAGATGGTCAGAAATGGAAATTTTTTTAAGTTTAATTTTTTGACTGCAAATGACTATTCCATGTAAATTATCACTTTTGGAACAAAAACAAGTGTGTTTAGAGTCACTTTAAAGCCTGAAATTGTCGAAATAGAAGCTTCTGAATAGGAGAAAAAGTCTGTAATAATGGTAATTTTGGTCAAATTGAGGCTTTAAAAAGTAGTTATTCAACATGAGGCACATTCCGAAAGACATTTTGAATCAATTTTTCTACATTCCAAAAAATCAATTTTTTGATGAAAAACGATGACCCGTGACCTGTCGAAATTTCTCCAGATGGTCAGAAATGGAAAAATTTTTAAGTTTAATTTTTTGACTGCAAATAACTATTCCATGTAAATTATCACTTTTGGAACTAAAACAAGTGTGTTTAGAGTCACTTTTATGCCGGAAATTGGTCGAAATAGAAGCTTCTGAATAGGAGAAAAAGTCTGTAATAATAGCAATTTTGGTCACATTGAGGCTTTAAAAAGTAGTTATTCAACATGAGGCACATTCCAAATGACATTTTGAATCAATTTTTCTACAGTCCAAAAAATCAATTTTCTGATGAAAAACGATGACCCGTGACCTGTCGAAATTTCTCCAGATGGTCAGAAATGGAAATTTTTTAATGTTTAATTTTTTGACTGCAAATGACTATTCCATGTAAATTATCAATTTTGGAACAAAAACAAGTGTGTTTAGAGTCACTTTAATGCCTGAAATAGGCCGAAATAGAAGCTTCTGAATAGGAGAAAATATCTGTAATAAGGCAATTTTGGTCACATTGAGGCTTTAAAAAGAGTTATTCAACATGAGGCACAATCAAAATGACATTTTGAATCAATTTTTCTACAGTCCAAAAAATCAATTTTCTGATGAAAAACGATGACCCGTGACCTGTCGAAATTTCTCCAGATGGTCAGAAATGGAATTTTTTTTATGTTTAATTTTTTGACTGCAAATGACTATTCCATGTAAATTATCACTTTTGGAACAAAAACAAGTGTGTTTAGAGTCACTTTAATGCCTGAAATTGGTCGAAATAGAAGCTTCTGAATAGGAGAAAAAGTCTGTAATAATAGCAATTTTGGTCACATTGAGGCTTTAAAAAGTAGTTATTCAACATGAGGCACATTCCAAATGACATTTTGAATCAATTTTTCTACAGTCCAAAAAATCAATTTTCTGATGAAAAACGATGACCCGTGACCTGTCGAAATTTCTCCAGATGGTCAGAAATGGAAATTTTTTTATGTTTAATTTTTTGACTGCAAATGACTATTCCATGTAAATTATCACTTTTGGAACAAAAACAAGTGTGTTTAGAGTCACTTTAATGCCTGAAATTGGTCGAAATAGAAGCTTCTGAATAGGAGAAAATGTCTGTAATAAGGCAATTTTGGTCACATTGAGGCTTTAAAAAGTAGTTATTCAACATGAGGCACAATCCAAATGACATTTTGAATCAATTTTTCTACAGTCCAAAAAATCAATTTTCTGATGAAAAACGATGACCCGTGACCTGTCGAAATTTCTCCAGATGGTCAGAAATGGAAATTTTTTTATGTTTAATTTTTTGACTGCAAATGACTATTCCATGTAAATTATCACTTTTGGAACAAAAACAAGTGTGTTTAGAGTCACTGTAATGCCTTAAATTGGTCGAAATAGAAGCTTCTGAATAGGAGAAAAAGTCTGTAATAATGGCAATTTTGGTCACATTGAGGCTTTAAAAAGTAGTTCTTCAACATGAGGCACATTCCAAATGACATTTTGAATCAATTTTTCTACAGTCCAAAAAATCAATTTTCTGATGAAAAACGATGACCCGTGACCTGTCGAAATTTCTCCAGATGGTCCGAAATGGAAATTTTTTAATGTTTAATTTTTTGACTGCAAATAACTATTCCATGTAAATTATCACTTTTGGAACAAAAACAAGTGTGTTTAGAGTCACTTTAATGCCTGAAATTGGTCGAAATAGAAGCTTCTGAATAGGAGAAGAAGTCTGTAATAATGGCAATTTTGGTCACATTGAGGCTTTAAAAAGTAGTTCTTCAACATGAGGCACATTCCAAATGACATTTTGAATCAATTTTTCTACAGTCCAAAAAATCAATTTTCTGATGAAAAACGATGACCCGTGACCCGTCGAAATTTCTCCAGATGGTCAGAAATGGAAATTTTTTTAAGTTTAATTTTTTGACTGCAAATGACTATTCCATGTAAATTATCACTTTTGGAACAAAAACAAGTGTGTTTAGAGTCACTTTAAAGCCTGAAATTGTCGAAATAGAAGCTTCTGAATAGGAGAAAAAGTCTGTAATAATGGTAATTTTGGTCAAATTGAGGCTTTAAAAAGTAGTTATTCAACATGAGGCACATTCCGAAAGACATTTTGAATCAATTTTTCTACATTCCAAAAAATCAATTTTTTGATGAAAAACGATGACCCGTGACCTGTCGAAATTTCTCCAGATGGTCAGAAATGGAAAAATTTTTAAGTTTAATTTTTTGACTGCAAATAACTATTCCATGTAAATTATCACTTTTGGAACTAAAACAAGTGTGTTTAGAGTCACTTTTATGCCGGAAATTGGTCGAAATAGAAGCTTCTGAATAGGAGAAAAAGTCTGTAATAATAGCAATTTTGGTCACATTGAGGCTTTAAAAAGTAGTTATTCAACATGAGGCACATTCCAAATGACATTTTGAATCAATTTTTCTACAGTCCAAAAAATCAATTTTCTGATGAAAAACGATGACCCGTGACCTGTCGAAATTTCTCCAGATGGTCAGAAATGGAAATTTTTTAATGTTTAATTTTTTGACTGCAAATGACTATTCCATGTAAATTATCAATTTTGGAACAAAAACAAGTGTGTTTAGAGTCACTTTAATGCCTGAAATAGGCCGAAATAGAAGCTTCTGAATAGGAGAAAATATCTGTAATAAGGCAATTTTGGTCACATTGAGGCTTTAAAAAGAGTTATTCAACATGAGGCACAATCAAAATGACATTTTGAATCAATTTTTCTACAGTCCAAAAAATCAATTTTCTGATGAAAAACGATGACCCGTGACCTGTCGAAATTTCTCCAGATGGTCAGAAATGGAATTTTTTTTATGTTTAATTTTTTGACTGCAAATGACTATTCCATGTAAATTATCACTTTTGGAACAAAAACAAGTGTGTTTAGAGTCACTTTAATGCCTGAAATTGGTCGAAATAGAAGCTTCTGAATAGGAGAAAAAGTCTGTAATAATAGCAATTTTGGTCACATTGAGGCTTTAAAAAGTAGTTATTCAACATGAGGCACATTCCAAATGACATTTTGAATCAATTTTTCTACAGTCCAAAAAATCAATTTTCTGATGAAAAACGATGACCCGTGACCTGTCGAAATTTCTCCAGATGGTCAGAAATGGAAATTTTTTTATGTTTAATTTTTTGACTGCAAATGACTATTCCATGTAAATTATCACTTTTGGAACAAAAACAAGTGTGTTTAGAGTCACTTTAATGCCTGAAATTGGTCGAAATAGAAGCTTCTGAATAGGAGAAAATGTCTGTAATAAGGCAATTTTGGTCACATTGAGGCTTTAAAAAGTAGTTATTCAACATGAGGCACAATCCAAATGACATTTTGAATCAATTTTTCTACAGTCCAAAAAATCAATTTTCTGATGAAAAACGATGACCCGGGACCTGTCGAAAATCCTCCAGATGGTCAGAAATGGAAATTTTTTTATGTTTAATTTTTTGACTGCAAATGACTATTCCATGTAAATTATCACTTTTGGAACAAAAACAAGTGTGTTTAGAGTCACTGTAATGCCTTAAATTGGTCGAAATAGAAGCTTCTGAATAGGAGAAAAAGTCTGTAATAATGGCAATTTTGGTCACATTGGGGCTTTAAAAAGTAGTTCTTCAACATGAGGCACATTCCAAATGACATTTTGAATCAATTTTTCTACAGTCCAAAAAATCAATTTTCTGATGAAAAACGATGACCCGTGACCTGTCGAAATTTCTCCAGATGGTCCGAAATGGAAATTTTTTAATGTTTAATTTTTTGACTGCAAATAACTATTCCATGTAAATTATCACTTTTGGAACAAAAACAAGTGTGTTTAGAGTCACTTTAATGCCTGAAATTGGTCGAAATAGAAGCTTCTGAATAGGAGAAAAAGTCTGTAATAATGGTAATTTTGGTCAAATTGAGGCTTTAAAAAGTAGTTATTCAACATGAGGCACATTCCGAAAGACATTTTGAATCAATTTTTCTACAGTCCAAAAAATCAATTTTTTGATGAAAAACGATGACCCGTGACCTGTCGAAATTTCTCCAGATGGTCAGAAATGGAAAAAATTTGAAGTTTAATTTTTTGACTGCAAATAACTATTCCATGTAAATTATCATTTTTGGAACAAAAACAAGTGTGTTTAGAGTCACTTTTATGCCGGAAATTGGTCGAAATAGAAGCTTTTGAATAGGAGAAAAAGTCTGTAATAATGGCAATTTTGGTCACATTGAGGCTTTAAAAATTATTTCTCCAACATGAGGCACATTCCAAATGACATTTTGAATCAATTTTTCTACAGTCCAAAAAATCAATTTTCTGATGAAAAACGATGAACCGTGACCTGTCGAAATTTCTCCAGATGGTCAGAAATGGAAAAATTTTTATGTTTAATTTTTTGACTGCAAATGACTATTCCATGTAAATTATCACTTTTGGAACAAAAACAAGTGTGTTTAGAGTCACTTTAATGCCTGAAATAGGCCGAAATAGAAGCTTCTGAACAGGAGAAAATGTCTGTAATAAGTCAATTTTGGTCACATTGAGGCTTTAAAAAGAGTTATTCAACATGAGGCACAATCCAAATGACATTTTGAATCAATTTTTCTACAGTCCAAAAAATCCATTTTCTGATGAAAAACGATGACCCGTGACCTGTCGAAATTTCTCCAGATGGTCAAAAATGGAAATTTTTTTATGTTTAATTTTTTGACTGCAAATGACTATTCCATGTAAATTATCACTTTTGGAACAAAAACAAGTGTGTTTAGAGTCACTTTAATGCCTGAAATTGGTCGAAATAGAAGCTTCTGAATAGGAGAAAATGTCTGTAATAAGGCAATTTTGATCACATTGAGGCTTTAAAAAGTAGTTATTCAACATGAGGCACAATCCAAATGACATTTTGAATCAATTTTTCTACAGTCCAAAAAATCAATTTTCTGATGAAAAACGATGACCCGGGACCTGTCGAAAATCCTCCAGATGGTCAGAAATGTAAATTTTTTAATGTTTAATTTTTTGACTGCAAATGATTATTCCATGTAAATTATCACCTTTGGAACAAAAACAAGTGTGTTTAGAGTCACTTTAATGCCTGAAATAGGCCGAAATAGAAGCTTCTGAATAGGAGAAAAAGTCTGTAATAATAGCAATTTTGGTCACATTGAGGCTTTAAAAAGTAGTTATTCAACATGAGGCACATTCCAAATGACATTTTGAATCAAATTTTCTACAGTCCAAAAAAATCAATTTTCTGATGAAAAACGATGACCCGTGACCTGTCGAAATTTCTCCAGATGGTCAGAAATGGAAATTTTTTAATGTTTAATTTTTTGACTGCAAATGACTATTCCATGTAAATTATCAATTTTGGAACAAAAACAAGTGTGTTTAGAGTCACTTTAATGCCTGAAATAGGCCGAAATAGAAGCTTCTGAATAGGAGAAAATATCTGTAATAAGGCAATTTTGGTCACATTGAGGCTTTAAAAAGAGTTATTCAACATGAGGCACAATCAAAATGACATTTTGAATCAATTTTTCTACAGTCCAAAAAATCAATTTTCTGATGAAAAACGATGACCCGTGACCTGTCGAAATTTCTCCAGATGGTCAGAAATGGAAATTTTTTAATGTTTAATTTTTTGACTGCAAATAACTATTCCATGTAAATTATCACTTTTGGAACAAAAACAAGTGTGTTTAGAGTCACTTTAATGCCTGAAATTGTCAAAATGAAGCTTCTGAATAGGAGAAAAAGTCTGTAATAATTGTAATTTTGGTCACATTGAGGCTTTAAAAAGTAGTTATTCAACATGAGGCACATTCCAAAAGAAATTTTGAATCAATTTTTCCACAGTTCAAAAAATCAATTTTTTGATGAAAAACGATGACCCGTGACCTGTCGAAATTTCTCCAGATGGTCAGAAATGGAAAAAATTTTAAGTTTAATTTTTTGACTGCAAATAACTATTCCATGTAAATTATCACTTTTGGAACAAAAACAAGTGTGTTTAGAGTCACTTTAATGCCTGAAATTGGTCGAAATAGAAGCTTCTGAATAGGAGAAGAAGTCTGTAATAATGGCAATTTTGGTCACATTGAGGCTTTAAAAAGTAGTTCTTCAACATGAGGCACATTCCAAATGACATTTTGAATCAATTTTTCTACAGTCCAAAAAATCAATTTTCTGATGAAAAACGATGACCCGTGACCCGTCGAAATTTCTCCAGATGGTCAGAAATGGAAATTTTTTTAAGTTTAATTTTTTGACTGCAAATGACTATTCCATGTAAATTATCACTTTTGGAACAAAAACAAGTGTGTTTAGAGTCACTTTAAAGCCTGAAATTGTCGAAATAGAAGCTTCTGAATAGGAGAAAAAGTCTGTAATAATGGTAATTTTGGTCAAATTGAGGCTTTAAAAAGTAGTTATTCAACATGAGGCACATTCCGAAAGACATTTTGAATCAATTTTTCTACATTCCAAAAAATCAATTTTTTGATGAAAAACGATGACCCGTGACCTGTCGAAATTTCTCCAGATGGTCAGAAATGGAAAAATTTTTAAGTTTAATTTTTTGACTGCAAATAACTATTCCATGTAAATTATCACTTTTGGAACTAAAACAAGTGTGTTTAGAGTCACTTTTATGCCGGAAATTGGTCGAAATAGAAGCTTCTGAATAGGAGAAAAAGTCTGTAATAATAGCAATTTTGGTCACATTGAGGCTTTAAAAAGTAGTTATTCAACATGAGGCACATTCCAAATGACATTTTGAATCAATTTTTCTACAGTCCAAAAAATCAATTTTCTGATGAAAAACGATGACCCGTGACCTGTCGAAATTTCTCCAGATGGTCAGAAATGGAAATTTTTTAATGTTTAATTTTTTGACTGCAAATGACTATTCCATGTAAATTATCAATTTTGGAACAAAAACAAGTGTGTTTAGAGTCACTTTAATGCCTGAAATAGGCCGAAATAGAAGCTTCTGAATAGGAGAAAATATCTGTAATAAGGCAATTTTGGTCACATTGAGGCTTTAAAAAGAGTTATTCAACATGAGGCACAATCAAAATGACATTTTGAATCAATTTTTCTACAGTCCAAAAAATCAATTTTCTGATGAAAAACGATGACCCGTGACCTGTCGAAATTTCTCCAGATGGTCAGAAATGGAATTTTTTTTATGTTTAATTTTTTGACTGCAAATGACTATTCCATGTAAATTATCACTTTTGGAACAAAAACAAGTGTGTTTAGAGTCACTTTAATGCCTGAAATTGGTCGAAATAGAAGCTTCTGAATAGGAGAAAAAGTCTGTAATAATAGCAATTTTGGTCACATTGAGGCTTTAAAAAGTAGTTATTCAACATGAGGCACATTCCAAATGACATTTTGAATCAATTTTTCTACAGTCCAAAAAATCAATTTTCTGATGAAAAACGATGACCCGTGACCTGTCGAAATTTCTCCAGATGGTCAGAAATGGAAATTTTTTTATGTTTAATTTTTTGACTGCAAATGACTATTCCATGTAAATTATCACTTTTGGAACAAAAACAAGTGTGTTTAGAGTCACTTTAATGCCTGAAATTGGTCGAAATAGAAGCTTCTGAATAGGAGAAAAAGTCTGTAATAATAGCAATTTTGGTCACATTGAGGCTTTAAAAAGTAGTTATTCAACATGAGGCACATTCCAAATGACATTTTGAATCAATTTTTCTACAGTCCAAAAAATCAATTTTCTGATGAAAAACGATGACCCGTGACCTGTCGAAATTTCTCCAGATGGTCAGAAATGGAAATTTTTTTATGTTTAATTTTTTGACTGCAAATGACTATTCCATGTAAATTATCACTTTTGGAACAAAAACAAGTGTGTTTAGAGTCACTTTAATGCCTGAAATTGGTCGAAATAGAAGCTTCTGAATAGGAGAAAATGTCTGTAATAAGGCAATTTTGGTCACATTGAGGCTTTAAAAAGTAGTTATTCAACATGAGGCACAATCCAAATGACATTTTGAATCAATTTTTCTACAGTCCAAAAAATCAATTTTCTGATGAAAAACGATGACCCGGGACCTGTCGAAAATCCTCCAGATGGTCAGAAATGGAAATTTTTTTATGTTTAATTTTTTGACTGCAAATGACTATTCCATGTAAATTATCACTTTTGGAACAAAAACAAGTGTGTTTAGAGTCACTGTAATGCCTTAAATTGGTCGAAATAGAAGCTTCTGAATAGGAGAAAAAGTCTGTAATAATGGCAATTTTGGTCACATTGGGGCTTTAAAAAGTAGTTCTTCAACATGAGGCACATTCCAAATGACATTTTGAATCAATTTTTCTACAGTCCAAAAAATCAATTTTCTGATGAAAAACGATGACCCGTGACCTGTCGAAATTTCTCCAGATGGTCCGAAATGGAAATTTTTTAATGTTTAATTTTTTGACTGCAAATAACTATTCCATGTAAATTATCACTTTTGGAACAAAAACAAGTGTGTTTAGAGTCACTTTAATGCCTGAAATTGGTCGAAATAGAAGCTTCTGAATAGGAGAAAAAGTCTGTAATAATGGTAATTTTGGTCAAATTGAGGCTTTAAAAAGTAGTTATTCAACATGAGGCACATTCCGAAAGACATTTTGAATCAATTTTTCTACAGTCCAAAAAATCAATTTTTTGATGAAAAACGATGACCCGTGACCTGTCGAAATTTCTCCAGATGGTCAGAAATGGAAAAAATTTGAAGTTTAATTTTTTGACTGCAAATAACTATTCCATGTAAATTATCATTTTTGGAACAAAAACAAGTGTGTTTAGAGTCACTTTTATGCCGGAAATTGGTCGAAATAGAAGCTTTTGAATAGGAGAAAAAGTCTGTAATAATGGCAATTTTGGTCACATTGAGGCTTTAAAAATTATTTCTCCAACATGAGGCACATTCCAAATGACATTTTGAATCAATTTTTCTACAGTCCAAAAAATCAATTTTCTGATGAAAAACGATGAACCGTGACCTGTCGAAATTTCTCCAGATGGTCAGAAATGGAAAAATTTTTATGTTTAATTTTTTGACTGCAAATGACTATTCCATGTAAATTATCACTTTTGGAACAAAAACAAGTGTGTTTAGAGTCACTTTAATGCCTGAAATAGGCCGAAATAGAAGCTTCTGAACAGGAGAAAATGTCTGTAATAAGTCAATTTTGGTCACATTGAGGCTTTAAAAAGAGTTATTCAACATGAGGCACAATCCAAATGACATTTTGAATCAATTTTTCTACAGTCCAAAAAATCCATTTTCTGATGAAAAACGATGACCCGTGACCTGTCGAAATTTCTCCAGATGGTCAAAAATGGAAATTTTTTTATGTTTAATTTTTTGACTGCAAATGACTATTCCATGTAAATTATCACTTTTGGAACAAAAACAAGTGTGTTTAGAGTCACTTTAATGCCTGAAATTGGTCGAAATAGAAGCTTCTGAATAGGAGAAAATGTCTGTAATAAGGCAATTTTGATCACATTGAGGCTTTAAAAAGTAGTTATTCAACATGAGGCACAATCCAAATGACATTTTGAATCAATTTTTCTACAGTCCAAAAAATCAATTTTCTGATGAAAAACGATGACCCGGGACCTGTCGAAAATCCTCCAGATGGTCAGAAATGTAAATTTTTTAATGTTTAATTTTTTGACTGCAAATGATTATTCCATGTAAATTATCACCTTTGGAACAAAAACAAGTGTGTTTAGAGTCACTTTAATGCCTGAAATAGGCCGAAATAGAAGCTTCTGAATAGGAGAAAAAGTCTGTAATAATAGCAATTTTGGTCACATTGAGGCTTTAAAAAGTAGTTATTCAACATGAGGCACATTCCAAATGACATTTTGAATCAAATTTTCTACAGTCCAAAAAAATCAATTTTCTGATGAAAAACGATGACCCGTGACCTGTCGAAATTTCTCCAGATGGTCAGAAATGGAAATTTTTTAATGTTTAATTTTTTGACTGCAAATGACTATTCCATGTAAATTATCAATTTTGGAACAAAAACAAGTGTGTTTAGAGTCACTTTAATGCCTGAAATAGGCCGAAATAGAAGCTTCTGAATAGGAGAAAATATCTGTAATAAGGCAATTTTGGTCACATTGAGGCTTTAAAAAGAGTTATTCAACATGAGGCACAATCAAAATGACATTTTGAATCAATTTTTCTACAGTCCAAAAAATCAATTTTCTGATGAAAAACGATGACCCGTGACCTGTCGAAATTTCTCCAGATGGTCAGAAATGGAAATTTTTTAATGTTTAATTTTTTGACTGCAAATAACTATTCCATGTAAATTATCACTTTTGGAACAAAAACAAGTGTGTTTAGAGTCACTTTAATGCCTGAAATTGTCAAAATGAAGCTTCTGAATAGGAGAAAAAGTCTGTAATAATTGTAATTTTGGTCACATTGAGGCTTTAAAAAGTAGTTATTCAACATGAGGCACATTCCAAAAGAAATTTTGAATCAATTTTTCCACAGTTCAAAAAATCAATTTTTTGATGAAAAACGATGACCCGTGACCTGTCGAAATTTCTCCAGATGGTCAGAAATGGAAAAAATTTTAAGTTTAATTTTTTGACTGCAAATAACTATTCCATGTAAATTATCACTTTTGGAACAAAAACAAGTGTGTTTAGAGTCACTTTAATGCCTGAAATTGGTCGAAATAGAAGCTTCTGAATAGGAGAAGAAGTCTGTAATAATGGCAATTTTGGTCACATTGAGGCTTTAAAAAGTAGTTCTTCAACATGAGGCACATTCCAAATGACATTTTGAATCAATTTTTCTACAGTCCAAAAAATCAATTTTCTGATGAAAAACGATGACCCGTGACCCGTCGAAATTTCTCCAGATGGTCAGAAATGGAAATTTTTTTAAGTTTAATTTTTTGACTGCAAATGACTATTCCATGTAAATTATCACTTTTGGAACAAAAACAAGTGTGTTTAGAGTCACTTTAAAGCCTGAAATTGTCGAAATAGAAGCTTCTGAATAGGAGAAAAAGTCTGTAATAATGGTAATTTTGGTCAAATTGAGGCTTTAAAAAGTAGTTATTCAACATGAGGCACATTCCGAAAGACATTTTGAATCAATTTTTCTACATTCCAAAAAATCAATTTTTTGATGAAAAACGATGACCCGTGACCTGTCGAAATTTCTCCAGATGGTCAGAAATGGAAAAATTTTTAAGTTTAATTTTTTGACTGCAAATAACTATTCCATGTAAATTATCACTTTTGGAACTAAAACAAGTGTGTTTAGAGTCACTTTTATGCCGGAAATTGGTCGAAATAGAAGCTTCTGAATAGGAGAAAAAGTCTGTAATAATAGCAATTTTGGTCACATTGAGGCTTTAAAAAGTAGTTATTCAACATGAGGCACATTCCAAATGACATTTTGAATCAATTTTTCTACAGTCCAAAAAATCAATTTTCTGATGAAAAACGATGACCCGTGACCTGTCGAAATTTCTCCAGATGGTCAGAAATGGAAATTTTTTAATGTTTAATTTTTTGACTGCAAATGACTATTCCATGTAAATTATCAATTTTGGAACAAAAACAAGTGTGTTTAGAGTCACTTTAATGCCTGAAATAGGCCGAAATAGAAGCTTCTGAATAGGAGAAAATATCTGTAATAAGGCAATTTTGGTCACATTGAGGCTTTAAAAAGAGTTATTCAACATGAGGCACAATCAAAATGACATTTTGAATCAATTTTTCTACAGTCCAAAAAATCAATTTTCTGATGAAAAACGATGACCCGTGACCTGTCGAAATTTCTCCAGATGGTCAGAAATGGAATTTTTTTTATGTTTAATTTTTTGACTGCAAATGACTATTCCATGTAAATTATCACTTTTGGAACAAAAACAAGTGTGTTTAGAGTCACTTTAATGCCTGAAATTGGTCGAAATAGAAGCTTCTGAATAGGAGAAAAAGTCTGTAATAATAGCAATTTTGGTCACATTGAGGCTTTAAAAAGTAGTTATTCAACATGAGGCACATTCCAAATGACATTTTGAATCAATTTTTCTACAGTCCAAAAAATCAATTTTCTGATGAAAAACGATGACCCGTGACCTGTCGAAATTTCTCCAGATGGTCAGAAATGGAAATTTTTTTATGTTTAATTTTTTGACTGCAAATGACTATTCCATGTAAATTATCACTTTTGGAACAAAAACAAGTGTGTTTAGAGTCACTTTAATGCCTGAAATTGGTCGAAATAGAAGCTTCTGAATAGGAGAAAATGTCTGTAATAAGGCAATTTTGGTCACATTGAGGCTTTAAAAAGTAGTTATTCAACATGAGGCACAATCCAAATGACATTTTGAATCAATTTTTCTACAGTCCAAAAAATCAATTTTCTGATGAAAAACGATGACCCGTGACCTGTCGAAATTTCTCCAGATGGTCAGAAATGGAAATTTTTTTATGTTTAATTTTTTGACTGCAAATGACTATTCCATGTAAATTATCACTTTTGGAACAAAAACAAGTGTGTTTAGAGTCACTGTAATGCCTTAAATTGGTCGAAATAGAAGCTTCTGAATAGGAGAAAAAGTCTGTAATAATGGCAATTTTGGTCACATTGAGGCTTTAAAAAGTAGTTCTTCAACATGAGGCACATTCCAAATGACATTTTGAATCAATTTTTCTACAGTCCAAAAAATCAATTTTCTGATGAAAAACGATGACCCGTGACCTGTCGAAATTTCTCCAGATGGTCCGAAATGGAAATTTTTTAATGTTTAATTTTTTGACTGCAAATAACTATTCCATGTAAATTATCACTTTTGGAACAAAAACAAGTGTGTTTAGAGTCACTTTAATGCCTGAAATTGGTCGAAATAGAAGCTTCTGAATAGGAGAAGAAGTCTGTAATAATGGCAATTTTGGTCACATTGAGGCTTTAAAAAGTAGTTCTTCAACATGAGGCACATTCCAAATGACATTTTGAATCAATTTTTCTACAGTCCAAAAAATCAATTTTCTGATGAAAAACGATGACCCGTGACCCGTCGAAATTTCTCCAGATGGTCAGAAATGGAAATTTTTTTAAGTTTAATTTTTTGACTGCAAATGACTATTCCATGTAAATTATCACTTTTGGAACAAAAACAAGTGTGTTTAGAGTCACTTTAAAGCCTGAAATTGTCGAAATAGAAGCTTCTGAATAGGAGAAAAAGTCTGTAATAATGGTAATTTTGGTCAAATTGAGGCTTTAAAAAGTAGTTATTCAACATGAGGCACATTCCGAAAGACATTTTGAATCAATTTTTCTACATTCCAAAAAATCAATTTTTTGATGAAAAACGATGACCCGTGACCTGTCGAAATTTCTCCAGATGGTCAGAAATGGAAAAATTTTTAAGTTTAATTTTTTGACTGCAAATAACTATTCCATGTAAATTATCACTTTTGGAACTAAAACAAGTGTGTTTAGAGTCACTTTTATGCCGGAAATTGGTCGAAATAGAAGCTTCTGAATAGGAGAAAAAGTCTGTAATAATAGCAATTTTGGTCACATTGAGGCTTTAAAAAGTAGTTATTCAACATGAGGCACATTCCAAATGACATTTTGAATCAATTTTTCTACAGTCCAAAAAATCAATTTTCTGATGAAAAACGATGACCCGTGACCTGTCGAAATTTCTCCAGATGGTCAGAAATGGAAATTTTTTAATGTTTAATTTTTTGACTGCAAATGACTATTCCATGTAAATTATCAATTTTGGAACAAAAACAAGTGTGTTTAGAGTCACTTTAATGCCTGAAATAGGCCGAAATAGAAGCTTCTGAATAGGAGAAAATATCTGTAATAAGGCAATTTTGGTCACATTGAGGCTTTAAAAAGAGTTATTCAACATGAGGCACAATCAAAATGACATTTTGAATCAATTTTTCTACAGTCCAAAAAATCAATTTTCTGATGAAAAACGATGACCCGTGACCTGTCGAAATTTCTCCAGATGGTCAGAAATGGAATTTTTTTTATGTTTAATTTTTTGACTGCAAATGACTATTCCATGTAAATTATCACTTTTGGAACAAAAACAAGTGTGTTTAGAGTCACTTTAATGCCTGAAATTGGTCGAAATAGAAGCTTCTGAATAGGAGAAAAAGTCTGTAATAATAGCAATTTTGGTCACATTGAGGCTTTAAAAAGTAGTTATTCAACATGAGGCACATTCCAAATGACATTTTGAATCAATTTTTCTACAGTCCAAAAAATCAATTTTCTGATGAAAAACGATGACCCGTGACCTGTCGAAATTTCTCCAGATGGTCAGAAATGGAAATTTTTTTATGTTTAATTTTTTGACTGCAAATGACTATTCCATGTAAATTATCACTTTTGGAACAAAAACAAGTGTGTTTAGAGTCACTTTAATGCCTGAAATTGGTCGAAATAGAAGCTTCTGAATAGGAGAAAATGTCTGTAATAAGGCAATTTTGGTCACATTGAGGCTTTAAAAAGTAGTTATTCAACATGAGGCACAATCCAAATGACATTTTGAATCAATTTTTCTACAGTCCAAAAAATCAATTTTCTGATGAAAAACGATGACCCGGGACCTGTCGAAAATCCTCCAGATGGTCAGAAATGGAAATTTTTTTATGTTTAATTTTTTGACTGCAAATGACTATTCCATGTAAATTATCACTTTTGGAACAAAAACAAGTGTGTTTAGAGTCACTGTAATGCCTTAAATTGGTCGAAATAGAAGCTTCTGAATAGGAGAAAAAGTCTGTAATAATGGCAATTTTGGTCACATTGGGGCTTTAAAAAGTAGTTCTTCAACATGAGGCACATTCCAAATGACATTTTGAATCAATTTTTCTACAGTCCAAAAAATCAATTTTCTGATGAAAAACGATGACCCGTGACCTGTCGAAATTTCTCCAGATGGTCCGAAATGGAAATTTTTTAATGTTTAATTTTTTGACTGCAAATAACTATTCCATGTAAATTATCACTTTTGGAACAAAAACAAGTGTGTTTAGAGTCACTTTAATGCCTGAAATTGGTCGAAATAGAAGCTTCTGAATAGGAGAAAAAGTCTGTAATAATGGTAATTTTGGTCAAATTGAGGCTTTAAAAAGTAGTTATTCAACATGAGGCACATTCCGAAAGACATTTTGAATCAATTTTTCTACAGTCCAAAAAATCAATTTTTTGATGAAAAACGATGACCCGTGACCTGTCGAAATTTCTCCAGATGGTCAGAAATGGAAAAAATTTGAAGTTTAATTTTTTGACTGCAAATAACTATTCCATGTAAATTATCATTTTTGGAACAAAAACAAGTGTGTTTAGAGTCACTTTTATGCCGGAAATTGGTCGAAATAGAAGCTTTTGAATAGGAGAAAAAGTCTGTAATAATGGCAATTTTGGTCACATTGAGGCTTTAAAAATTATTTCTCCAACATGAGGCACATTCCAAATGACATTTTGAATCAATTTTTCTACAGTCCAAAAAATCAATTTTCTGATGAAAAACGATGAACCGTGACCTGTCGAAATTTCTCCAGATGGTCAGAAATGGAAAAATTTTTATGTTTAATTTTTTGACTGCAAATGACTATTCCATGTAAATTATCACTTTTGGAACAAAAACAAGTGTGTTTAGAGTCACTTTAATGCCTGAAATAGGCCGAAATAGAAGCTTCTGAACAGGAGAAAATGTCTGTAATAAGTCAATTTTGGTCACATTGAGGCTTTAAAAAGAGTTATTCAACATGAGGCACAATCCAAATGACATTTTGAATCAATTTTTCTACAGTCCAAAAAATCCATTTTCTGATGAAAAACGATGACCCGTGACCTGTCGAAATTTCTCCAGATGGTCAAAAATGGAAATTTTTTTATGTTTAATTTTTTGACTGCAAATGACTATTCCATGTAAATTATCACTTTTGGAACAAAAACAAGTGTGTTTAGAGTCACTTTAATGCCTGAAATTGGTCGAAATAGAAGCTTCTGAATAGGAGAAAATGTCTGTAATAAGGCAATTTTGATCACATTGAGGCTTTAAAAAGTAGTTATTCAACATGAGGCACAATCCAAATGACATTTTGAATCAATTTTTCTACAGTCCAAAAAATCAATTTTCTGATGAAAAACGATGACCCGGGACCTGTCGAAAATCCTCCAGATGGTCAGAAATGTAAATTTTTTAATGTTTAATTTTTTGACTGCAAATGATTATTCCATGTAAATTATCACCTTTGGAACAAAAACAAGTGTGTTTAGAGTCACTTTAATGCCTGAAATAGGCCGAAATAGAAGCTTCTGAATAGGAGAAAAAGTCTGTAATAATAGCAATTTTGGTCACATTGAGGCTTTAAAAAGTAGTTATTCAACATGAGGCACATTCCAAATGACATTTTGAATCAAATTTTCTACAGTCCAAAAAAATCAATTTTCTGATGAAAAACGATGACCCGTGACCTGTCGAAATTTCTCCAGATGGTCAGAAATGGAAATTTTTTAATGTTTAATTTTTTGACTGCAAATGACTATTCCATGTAAATTATCAATTTTGGAACAAAAACAAGTGTGTTTAGAGTCACTTTAATGCCTGAAATAGGCCGAAATAGAAGCTTCTGAATAGGAGAAAATATCTGTAATAAGGCAATTTTGGTCACATTGAGGCTTTAAAAAGAGTTATTCAACATGAGGCACAATCAAAATGACATTTTGAATCAATTTTTCTACAGTCCAAAAAATCAATTTTCTGATGAAAAACGATGACCCGTGACCTGTCGAAATTTCTCCAGATGGTCAGAAATGGAAATTTTTTAATGTTTAATTTTTTGACTGCAAATAACTATTCCATGTAAATTATCACTTTTGGAACAAAAACAAGTGTGTTTAGAGTCACTTTAATGCCTGAAATTGTCAAAATGAAGCTTCTGAATAGGAGAAAAAGTCTGTAATAATTGTAATTTTGGTCACATTGAGGCTTTAAAAAGTAGTTATTCAACATGAGGCACATTCCAAAAGAAATTTTGAATCAATTTTTCCACAGTTCAAAAAATCAATTTTTTGATGAAAAACGATGACCCGTGACCTGTCGAAATTTCTCCAGATGGTCAGAAATGGAAAAAATTTTAAGTTTAATTTTTTGACTGCAAATAACTATTCCATGTAAATTATCACTTTTGGAACAAAAACAAGTGTGTTTAGAGTCACTTTAATGCCTGAAATTGGTCGAAATAGAAGCTTCTGAATAGGAGAAGAAGTCTGTAATAATGGCAATTTTGGTCACATTGAGGCTTTAAAAAGTAGTTCTTCAACATGAGGCACATTCCAAATGACATTTTGAATCAATTTTTCTACAGTCCAAAAAATCAATTTTCTGATGAAAAACGATGACCCGTGACCCGTCGAAATTTCTCCAGATGGTCAGAAATGGAAATTTTTTTAAGTTTAATTTTTTGACTGCAAATGACTATTCCATGTAAATTATCACTTTTGGAACAAAAACAAGTGTGTTTAGAGTCACTTTAAAGCCTGAAATTGTCGAAATAGAAGCTTCTGAATAGGAGAAAAAGTCTGTAATAATGGTAATTTTGGTCAAATTGAGGCTTTAAAAAGTAGTTATTCAACATGAGGCACATTCCGAAAGACATTTTGAATCAATTTTTCTACATTCCAAAAAATCAATTTTTTGATGAAAAACGATGACCCGTGACCTGTCGAAATTTCTCCAGATGGTCAGAAATGGAAAAATTTTTAAGTTTAATTTTTTGACTGCAAATAACTATTCCATGTAAATTATCACTTTTGGAACTAAAACAAGTGTGTTTAGAGTCACTTTTATGCCGGAAATTGGTCGAAATAGAAGCTTCTGAATAGGAGAAAAAGTCTGTAATAATAGCAATTTTGGTCACATTGAGGCTTTAAAAAGTAGTTATTCAACATGAGGCACATTCCAAATGACATTTTGAATCAATTTTTCTACAGTCCAAAAAATCAATTTTCTGATGAAAAACGATGACCCGTGACCTGTCGAAATTTCTCCAGATGGTCAGAAATGGAAATTTTTTAATGTTTAATTTTTTGACTGCAAATGACTATTCCATGTAAATTATCAATTTTGGAACAAAAACAAGTGTGTTTAGAGTCACTTTAATGCCTGAAATAGGCCGAAATAGAAGCTTCTGAATAGGAGAAAATATCTGTAATAAGGCAATTTTGGTCACATTGAGGCTTTAAAAAGAGTTATTCAACATGAGGCACAATCAAAATGACATTTTGAATCAATTTTTCTACAGTCCAAAAAATCAATTTTCTGATGAAAAACGATGACCCGTGACCTGTCGAAATTTCTCCAGATGGTCAGAAATGGAATTTTTTTTATGTTTAATTTTTTGACTGCAAATGACTATTCCATGTAAATTATCACTTTTGGAACAAAAACAAGTGTGTTTAGAGTCACTTTAATGCCTGAAATTGGTCGAAATAGAAGCTTCTGAATAGGAGAAAAAGTCTGTAATAATAGCAATTTTGGTCACATTGAGGCTTTAAAAAGTAGTTATTCAACATGAGGCACATTCCAAATGACATTTTGAATCAATTTTTCTACAGTCCAAAAAATCAATTTTCTGATGAAAAACGATGACCCGTGACCTGTCGAAATTTCTCCAGATGGTCAGAAATGGAAATTTTTTTATGTTTAATTTTTTGACTGCAAATGACTATTCCATGTAAATTATCACTTTTGGAACAAAAACAAGTGTGTTTAGAGTCACTTTAATGCCTGAAATTGGTCGAAATAGAAGCTTCTGAATAGGAGAAAATGTCTGTAATAAGGCAATTTTGGTCACATTGAGGCTTTAAAAAGTAGTTATTCAACATGAGGCACAATCCAAATGACATTTTGAATCAATTTTTCTACAGTCCAAAAAATCAATTTTCTGATGAAAAACGATGACCCGTGACCTGTCGAAATTTCTCCAGATGGTCAGAAATGGAAATTTTTTTATGTTTAATTTTTTGACTGCAAATGACTATTCCATGTAAATTATCACTTTTGGAACAAAAACAAGTGTGTTTAGAGTCACTGTAATGCCTTAAATTGGTCGAAATAGAAGCTTCTGAATAGGAGAAAAAGTCTGTAATAATGGCAATTTTGGTCACATTGAGGCTTTAAAAAGTAGTTCTTCAACATGAGGCACATTCCAAATGACATTTTGAATCAATTTTTCTACAGTCCAAAAAATCAATTTTCTGATGAAAAACGATGACCCGTGACCTGTCGAAATTTCTCCAGATGGTCCGAAATGGAAATTTTTTAATGTTTAATTTTTTGACTGCAAATAACTATTCCATGTAAATTATCACTTTTGGAACAAAAACAAGTGTGTTTAGAGTCACTTTAATGCCTGAAATTGGTCGAAATAGAAGCTTCTGAATAGGAGAAGAAGTCTGTAATAATGGCAATTTTGGTCACATTGAGGCTTTAAAAAGTAGTTCTTCAACATGAGGCACATTCCAAATGACATTTTGAATCAATTTTTCTACAGTCCAAAAAATCAATTTTCTGATGAAAAACGATGACCCGTGACCCGTCGAAATTTCTCCAGATGGTCAGAAATGGAAATTTTTTTAAGTTTAATTTTTTGACTGCAAATGACTATTCCATGTAAATTATCACTTTTGGAACAAAAACAAGTGTGTTTAGAGTCACTTTAAAGCCTGAAATTGTCGAAATAGAAGCTTCTGAATAGGAGAAAAAGTCTGTAATAATGGTAATTTTGGTCAAATTGAGGCTTTAAAAAGTAGTTATTCAACATGAGGCACATTCCGAAAGACATTTTGAATCAATTTTTCTACATTCCAAAAAATCAATTTTTTGATGAAAAACGATGACCCGTGACCTGTCGAAATTTCTCCAGATGGTCAGAAATGGAAAAATTTTTAAGTTTAATTTTTTGACTGCAAATAACTATTCCATGTAAATTATCACTTTTGGAACTAAAACAAGTGTGTTTAGAGTCACTTTTATGCCGGAAATTGGTCGAAATAGAAGCTTCTGAATAGGAGAAAAAGTCTGTAATAATAGCAATTTTGGTCACATTGAGGCTTTAAAAAGTAGTTATTCAACATGAGGCACATTCCAAATGACATTTTGAATCAATTTTTCTACAGTCCAAAAAATCAATTTTCTGATGAAAAACGATGACCCGTGACCTGTCGAAATTTCTCCAGATGGTCAGAAATGGAAATTTTTTAATGTTTAATTTTTTGACTGCAAATGACTATTCCATGTAAATTATCAATTTTGGAACAAAAACAAGTGTGTTTAGAGTCACTTTAATGCCTGAAATAGGCCGAAATAGAAGCTTCTGAATAGGAGAAAATATCTGTAATAAGGCAATTTTGGTCACATTGAGGCTTTAAAAAGAGTTATTCAACATGAGGCACAATCAAAATGACATTTTGAATCAATTTTTCTACAGTCCAAAAAATCAATTTTCTGATGAAAAACGATGACCCGTGACCTGTCGAAATTTCTCCAGATGGTCAGAAATGGAATTTTTTTTATGTTTAATTTTTTGACTGCAAATGACTATTCCATGTAAATTATCACTTTTGGAACAAAAACAAGTGTGTTTAGAGTCACTTTAATGCCTGAAATTGGTCGAAATAGAAGCTTCTGAATAGGAGAAAAAGTCTGTAATAATAGCAATTTTGGTCACATTGAGGCTTTAAAAAGTAGTTATTCAACATGAGGCACATTCCAAATGACATTTTGAATCAATTTTTCTACAGTCCAAAAAATCAATTTTCTGATGAAAAACGATGACCCGTGACCTGTCGAAATTTCTCCAGATGGTCAGAAATGGAAATTTTTTTATGTTTAATTTTTTGACTGCAAATGACTATTCCATGTAAATTATCACTTTTGGAACAAAAACAAGTGTGTTTAGAGTCACTTTAATGCCTGAAATTGGTCGAAATAGAAGCTTCTGAATAGGAGAAAATGTCTGTAATAAGGCAATTTTGGTCACATTGAGGCTTTAAAAAGTAGTTATTCAACATGAGGCACAATCCAAATGACATTTTGAATCAATTTTTCTACAGTCCAAAAAATCAATTTTCTGATGAAAAACGATGACCCGGGACCTGTCGAAAATCCTCCAGATGGTCAGAAATGGAAATTTTTTTATGTTTAATTTTTTGACTGCAAATGACTATTCCATGTAAATTATCACTTTTGGAACAAAAACAAGTGTGTTTAGAGTCACTGTAATGCCTTAAATTGGTCGAAATAGAAGCTTCTGAATAGGAGAAAAAGTCTGTAATAATGGCAATTTTGGTCACATTGGGGCTTTAAAAAGTAGTTCTTCAACATGAGGCACATTCCAAATGACATTTTGAATCAATTTTTCTACAGTCCAAAAAATCAATTTTCTGATGAAAAACGATGACCCGTGACCTGTCGAAATTTCTCCAGATGGTCCGAAATGGAAATTTTTTAATGTTTAATTTTTTGACTGCAAATAACTATTCCATGTAAATTATCACTTTTGGAACAAAAACAAGTGTGTTTAGAGTCACTTTAATGCCTGAAATTGGTCGAAATAGAAGCTTCTGAATAGGAGAAAAAGTCTGTAATAATGGTAATTTTGGTCAAATTGAGGCTTTAAAAAGTAGTTATTCAACATGAGGCACATTCCGAAAGACATTTTGAATCAATTTTTCTACAGTCCAAAAAATCAATTTTTTGATGAAAAACGATGACCCGTGACCTGTCGAAATTTCTCCAGATGGTCAGAAATGGAAAAAATTTGAAGTTTAATTTTTTGACTGCAAATAACTATTCCATGTAAATTATCATTTTTGGAACAAAAACAAGTGTGTTTAGAGTCACTTTTATGCCGGAAATTGGTCGAAATAGAAGCTTTTGAATAGGAGAAAAAGTCTGTAATAATGGCAATTTTGGTCACATTGAGGCTTTAAAAATTATTTCTCCAACATGAGGCACATTCCAAATGACATTTTGAATCAATTTTTCTACAGTCCAAAAAATCAATTTTCTGATGAAAAACGATGAACCGTGACCTGTCGAAATTTCTCCAGATGGTCAGAAATGGAAAAATTTTTATGTTTAATTTTTTGACTGCAAATGACTATTCCATGTAAATTATCACTTTTGGAACAAAAACAAGTGTGTTTAGAGTCACTTTAATGCCTGAAATAGGCCGAAATAGAAGCTTCTGAACAGGAGAAAATGTCTGTAATAAGTCAATTTTGGTCACATTGAGGCTTTAAAAAGAGTTATTCAACATGAGGCACAATCCAAATGACATTTTGAATCAATTTTTCTACAGTCCAAAAAATCCATTTTCTGATGAAAAACGATGACCCGTGACCTGTCGAAATTTCTCCAGATGGTCAAAAATGGAAATTTTTTTATGTTTAATTTTTTGACTGCAAATGACTATTCCATGTAAATTATCACTTTTGGAACAAAAACAAGTGTGTTTAGAGTCACTTTAATGCCTGAAATTGGTCGAAATAGAAGCTTCTGAATAGGAGAAAATGTCTGTAATAAGGCAATTTTGATCACATTGAGGCTTTAAAAAGTAGTTATTCAACATGAGGCACAATCCAAATGACATTTTGAATCAATTTTTCTACAGTCCAAAAAATCAATTTTCTGATGAAAAACGATGACCCGGGACCTGTCGAAAATCCTCCAGATGGTCAGAAATGTAAATTTTTTAATGTTTAATTTTTTGACTGCAAATGATTATTCCATGTAAATTATCACCTTTGGAACAAAAACAAGTGTGTTTAGAGTCACTTTAATGCCTGAAATAGGCCGAAATAGAAGCTTCTGAATAGGAGAAAAAGTCTGTAATAATAGCAATTTTGGTCACATTGAGGCTTTAAAAAGTAGTTATTCAACATGAGGCACATTCCAAATGACATTTTGAATCAAATTTTCTACAGTCCAAAAAAATCAATTTTCTGATGAAAAACGATGACCCGTGACCTGTCGAAATTTCTCCAGATGGTCAGAAATGGAAATTTTTTAATGTTTAATTTTTTGACTGCAAATGACTATTCCATGTAAATTATCAATTTTGGAACAAAAACAAGTGTGTTTAGAGTCACTTTAATGCCTGAAATAGGCCGAAATAGAAGCTTCTGAATAGGAGAAAATATCTGTAATAAGGCAATTTTGGTCACATTGAGGCTTTAAAAAGAGTTATTCAACATGAGGCACAATCAAAATGACATTTTGAATCAATTTTTCTACAGTCCAAAAAATCAATTTTCTGATGAAAAACGATGACCCGTGACCTGTCGAAATTTCTCCAGATGGTCAGAAATGGAAATTTTTTAATGTTTAATTTTTTGACTGCAAATAACTATTCCATGTAAATTATCACTTTTGGAACAAAAACAAGTGTGTTTAGAGTCACTTTAATGCCTGAAATTGTCAAAATGAAGCTTCTGAATAGGAGAAAAAGTCTGTAATAATTGTAATTTTGGTCACATTGAGGCTTTAAAAAGTAGTTATTCAACATGAGGCACATTCCAAAAGAAATTTTGAATCAATTTTTCCACAGTTCAAAAAATCAATTTTTTGATGAAAAACGATGACCCGTGACCTGTCGAAATTTCTCCAGATGGTCAGAAATGGAAAAAATTTTAAGTTTAATTTTTTGACTGCAAATAACTATTCCATGTAAATTATCACTTTTGGAACAAAAACAAGTGTGTTTAGAGTCACTTTAATGCCTGAAATTGGTCGAAATAGAAGCTTCTGAATAGGAGAAGAAGTCTGTAATAATGGCAATTTTGGTCACATTGAGGCTTTAAAAAGTAGTTCTTCAACATGAGGCACATTCCAAATGACATTTTGAATCAATTTTTCTACAGTCCAAAAAATCAATTTTCTGATGAAAAACGATGACCCGTGACCCGTCGAAATTTCTCCAGATGGTCAGAAATGGAAATTTTTTTAAGTTTAATTTTTTGACTGCAAATGACTATTCCATGTAAATTATCACTTTTGGAACAAAAACAAGTGTGTTTAGAGTCACTTTAAAGCCTGAAATTGTCGAAATAGAAGCTTCTGAATAGGAGAAAAAGTCTGTAATAATGGTAATTTTGGTCAAATTGAGGCTTTAAAAAGTAGTTATTCAACATGAGGCACATTCCGAAAGACATTTTGAATCAATTTTTCTACATTCCAAAAAATCAATTTTTTGATGAAAAACGATGACCCGTGACCTGTCGAAATTTCTCCAGATGGTCAGAAATGGAAAAATTTTTAAGTTTAATTTTTTGACTGCAAATAACTATTCCATGTAAATTATCACTTTTGGAACTAAAACAAGTGTGTTTAGAGTCACTTTTATGCCGGAAATTGGTCGAAATAGAAGCTTCTGAATAGGAGAAAAAGTCTGTAATAATAGCAATTTTGGTCACATTGAGGCTTTAAAAAGTAGTTATTCAACATGAGGCACATTCCAAATGACATTTTGAATCAATT
>NW_028187694.1:0-129973 GCF_964204655.1 Triturus cristatus
GAGATATTGAGATATTGAGATTTTGAGATTTTGAGATATTGAGATATTGAGATTGAGATATTGAGATATTGAGATATTGAGATTTTGAGATTTTGAGTCATTGAGAGTTTGAGAGTTTGAGAGTTTGAGATCTTGAGATATTGAGAGTTTGAGATTTTGAGATTTTGAGAGTTTGAGATTGAGATATTGAGATATTGAGATATTGAGATTGAGATATTGAGATATTGAGATATTGAGAAATTGAGAAATTGAGAGTTTGAGAGTTTGAGATTGAGATATTGAGATATTGAGATTTTGAGATTGAGATATTGAGATATTGAGAGTTTGAGAGTTTGAGAGTTTGAGAGTTTGAGATTGAGATATTGAGATTTTGAGATTGAGATATTGAGATATTGAGATTTTGAGATATTGAGATTTTGAGATTGAGATATTGAGATATTGAGATTTTGAGATTGAGATATTGAGATTTTGAGATTGAGATATTGAGATATTGAGATTTTGAGATTGAGATATTGAGATATTGAGATATTGAGAGTTTGAGAGTTTAAGAGTTTGAGATTGAGATATTGAGATTTTGAGATTGAGATATTGAGATATTGAGATTTTGAGATATTGAGATTTTGAGATTGAGATATTGAGATATTGAGATATTGAGAAATTGAGAGTTTGAGAGTTTGAGAGTTTGAGAGTTTGAGATTGAGATATTGAGATATTGAAAAATTGAGAGTTTGAGAGTTTGAGAGTGTGAGAGTTTGAGATTGAGATATTGAGATATTGAGATTGAGATATTGAGATATTGAGAGTTTGAGAGTTTGAGAGTTTGAGAGTTTGAGATTGAGATATTGAGATATTGAGATTGAGATATTGAGATATTGAGAGTTTGAGAGTTTGAGAGTTTGAGAGTTTGAGATTGAGATATTGAGATATTGAGATTGAGATATTGAGATATTGAGAGTTTGAGAGTTTGATATTGAGATATTGAGATTGAGATATTGAGATATTGAGATATTGAGAGTTTGAGAGTTTGAGAGTTTGAGATTGAGATATTGAGATATTGAGATTTTGAGATTGAGATATTGAGATATTGAGATATTGAGATTGAGAGATTGAGATATTGAGATATTGAGAAATTGAGAAATTGAGAGTTTGAGAGTTTGAGAGTTTGAGAGTTAGAGATTGAGATATTGAGATATTGAGATTGAGATATTGAGATATTGAGAGTTTGAGAGTTTGAGAGTTTGAGATTGACATATTGAGATTTTGAGATTGAGATATTGAGATATTGAGATTTTGAGATTTTGAGATATTGAGATTGAGATATTGAGATATTGAGATATTGAGATTTTGAGATATTGAGATATTGAGATGTTTGAGAGTTTGAGAGTTTGAGATATTGAGATATTGAGATATTGAGATATTGAGAGTTTGAGAGTTTGAGATTGAGATATTGAGATATTGAGATATTGAGATTTTGAGATTTTGAGATTTTGAGATACTGAGATTGAGATATTGAGATATTGAGATATTGAGATTTTGAGATTTTGAGACATTGAGAGTTTGAGAGTTTGAGAGTTTGAGAGTTTGAGATATTGAGATATTGAGAGTTTGGGATTTTGAGATTTTGAGAGTTTGAGAGTTTGAGATTGAGATATTGAGATATTGAGATATTGAGATATTGAGATTGAGATATTGAGATATTGAGAAATTGAGAGTTTGAGAGTTTGAGAGTTTGAGATTGAGATATTGAGATATTGAGATTTTGAGATTGAGATATTGAGATATTGAGTGTGAGAGTTTGAGAGTTTGAGAGTTTGAGATTGAGATATTGAGATTTTGAGATTGAGATATTGAGATATTGAGATATTGAGATTTTGAGAGTTTGAGAGTTTGAGATTGAGATATTGAGATATTGAGATTGAGATAGTGAGATATTGAGATATTGAGATATTGAGAAATTGAGAGTTTGAGAGTTTGAGAGTTTGAGATTTTGAGATTGAGATATTGAGATATTGAGATTTTGAGATATTGAGATTGAGATTTTGAGATATTGAGATATTGAGATATTGAGAAATTGAGAAATTGAGAGTTTGAGAGTTTGAGATTGAGATATTGAGATATTGAGATATTGAGATATTGAGAAATTGAGATATTGAGAAATTGAGAGTTTGAGAGTTTGAGAGTTTGAGTTTGAGAGTTTGAGATATTGAGATTTTGAGATTGAGATATTGAGATATTGAGATATTGAGATTGAGATATTGAGATATTGAGATATTGAGAAATTGAGAGTTTGAGAGTTTGAGAGTTTGAGATTGAGATATTGAGATATTGAGATTGAGATATTGAGATATTGAGAAATTGAGAAATTGAGAGTTTGAGAGTTTGAGATTGAGATATTGAGATATTTAGAAATTGAGAAATTGAGAGTTTGAGAGTTTGAGAGTTTGAGATTGAGATATTGAGATATTGAGATATTGAGATATTGAGATATTGAGAGTTTGAGAGTTTGAGAGATTGAGATATTGAGATTTTGAGATCGAGATATTGAGATATTGAGATATTGAGATTTTGAGATTTTGAGATATTGAGATTGAGATATTGAGATATTGAGATATTGAGATTTTGAGATTTTGAGATATTGAGATATTGAGATTTTGAGATTTTGAGATTGAGATATTGAGATATTGAGATATTGAGATATTGAGATATTGAGATTTTGAGATTGAGATATTGAGATATTGAGATATTGAGATTTTGAGATTGAGATATTGAGATATTGAGATATTGAGAGTTTGAGAGTTTGAGATATTGAGATATTGAGATTGAGATATTGAGATATTGAGAGTTTGAGAGTTTGAGATTGAGATATTGAGATTGAGATATTGAGATATTGAGATATTGAGATTTTGAGATTTTGAGATATTGAGATATTGAGATTGAGATATTGAGATATTGAGATATTGAGATTTTGAGATTTTGAGACATTGAGCGTTTGAGAGTTTGAGAGTTTGAGATCTTGAGATATTGAGAGTTTGAGATTTTGAGATTTTGAGAGTTTGAGAGTTTGAGATTGAGATATTGAGATATTGATATTGAGATATTGAGATATTGAGATATTGAGATATTGAGAAATTGAGAAATTGAGAGTTTGAGAGTTTGAGAGTTTGAAATTGAGATATTGAGATATTGAGATTTTGAGACATTGAGAGTTTGAGAGTTTGAGAGTTTGAGATCTTGAGATATTGAGAGTTTGAGATTTTGAGATTTTGAGAGTTTGAGAGTTTGAGATTGAGATATTGAGATATTGATATTGAGATATTGAGATATTGAGATATTGAGATATTGAGAAATTGAGAAATTGAGAGTTTGAGAGTTTGAGAGTTTGAAATTGAGATATTGAGATATTGAGATTTTGAGATTGAGATATTGAGATATTGAGATATTGAGAGTTTGAGAGTTTGAGAGTTTGAGATTGAGATATTGAGATTGAGATATTGAGATATTGAGATTTTGAGATATTGAGATTTTGAGATTGAGATATTGAGATATTGAGATTTTGAGATTGAGATATTGAGATTTTGAGATTGAGATATTGAGATATTGAGATTTTGAGATTGAGATATTGAGATATTGAGATATTGAGAGTTTGAGAGTTTGAGATTGAGATATTGAGATTTTGAGATTGAGATATTGAGATATTGAGATTTTGAGATATTGAGATTTTGAGATTGAGATATTGAGATATTGAGATTTTGAGATTGAGATATTGAGATTTTGAGATTGAGATATTGAGATATTGAGATTTGAGATTGAGATATTGAGATTTTGAGATATTGAGATATTGAGATATTGAGATTTTGAGATTTTGAGATTGAGATATTGAGATATTGAGATATTGAGATTTTGAGATTGAGATATTGAGATATTGAGATTTTGAGATTTTGAGATTGAGATATTGAGATTTTGAGATTTTGAGATATTGAGATATTGAGATATTGAGATTTTGAGATTGAGATATTGAGATATTGAGATTTTGAGATTTTGAGACATTGAGATTTGGAGATTTGGAGATATTGAGACATTGAGAGTTTGAGACATTGAGAGTTTGAGAGTTTGAGATATTGAGAGTTTGAGAGTTTGAGAGTTTGAGAGTTTGAGATATTGAGATATTGAGATATTGAGATTGAGATATTGAGATATTGAGATATTGAGATATTGAGAAATTGAGTGTTTGAGAGTTTGAGAGTTTGAGATTGAGATATTGAGATATTGAGATATTGAGATATTGAGATATTGAGATTTTGAGATATTGAGATATTGAGATTGAGATATTGAGATATTGAGAAATTGAGATATTGAGAAATTGAGAAATTGAGAGTTTGAGAGTTTGAGATTGAGATATTGAGATATTGAGATATTGAGATATTGAGAAATTGAGATATTGAGAAATTGAGAGTTTGAGAGTTTGAGAGTTTGAGTTTGAGTTTGAGAGTTTTGAGATTTTGAGATTGAGATATTGAGATATTGAGATATTGAGATTGAGATATTGAGATATTGAGATATTGAGATATTGAGAAATTGAGAGTTTGAGAGTTTGAGATTGAGATATTGAGATATTGAGATTGAGATATTGAGATATTGAGAAATTGAGATATTGAGAGTTTGAGAGTTTGAGATTGAGATATTGAGATATTGAGAAATTGAGAAATTGAGAGTTTGAGAGTTTGAGAGTTTGAGAGTTTGAGATTGAGATATTGAGATATTGAGATATTGAGATATTGAGAGTTTGAGAGTTTGAGAGTTTGAGATTGAGATATTGAGATTTTGAGATCGAGATATTGAGATATTGAGATATTGAGATTTTGAGATTTTGAGATATTGAGATTGAGATATTGAGATATTGAGATATTGAGATTTTGAGATTTGAGATATTGAGATATTGAGATTTTGAGATTTTGAGATTGAGATATTGAGATATTGAGATATTGAGATATTGAGATATTGAGATTTTGAGATTGAGATATTGAGATATTGAGATATTGAGATTTTGAGATTGAGATATTGAGATATTGAGAGTTTGAAAGTTTGAGAGTTTGAGATATTGAGATATTGAGATTGAGATATTGAGATATTGAGAGTTTGAGAGTTTGAGATTGAGATATTGAGATTGAGATATTGAGATATTGAGATATTGAGATTTTGAGATTTTGAGATATTGAGATATTGAGATTGAGATATTGAGATATTGAGATATTGAGATTTTGAGATTTTGAGACATTGAGAGTTTGAGAGTTTGAGAGTTTGAGATCTTGAGATATTGAGAGTTTGAGATTTTGAGATTTTGAGAGTTTGAGAGTTTGAGATTGAGATATTGAGATATTGAGATATTGAGATTGAGATATTGAGATATTGAGATATTGAGATATTGAGAAATTGAGAAATTGAGAGTTTGAGAGTTTGAGAGTTTGAGATTGAGATATTGAGATATTGAGATTTTGAGATTGAGATATTGAGATATTGAGATATTGAGAGTTTGAGAGTTTGAGAGTTTGAGATTGAGATATTGAGATTTTGAGATTGAGATATTGAGATATTGAGATTTTGAGATATTGAGATTTTGAGATTGAGATATTGAGATATTGAGATTTTGAGATATTGAGATTTTGAGATTGAGATATTGAGATATTGAGATATTGAGATATTGAGATTTTGAGATTTTGAGATTGAGATATTGAGATATTGAGATATTGAGATTTTGAGATTGAGATATTGAGATATTGAGATTTTGAGATTGAGATATTGAGATATTGAGATTTTGAGATATTGAGATTTTGAGATTGAGATATTGAGATATTGAGATTGAGATATTGAGATATTGAGATTTTGAGATTTTGAGATATTGAGATTTTGAGATATTGAGATTTTGAGATTTTGAGATTGAGATTTTGAGATTGAGATATTGAGATATTGAGATATTGAGATTTTGAGATTGAGATATTGAGATATTGAGATATTGAGATATTGAGATTTTGAGATATTGAGATATTGAGATTTTGAGATATTGAGATTTTGAGATTTTGAGATTGAGATTTTGAGATTGTGAGATTGAGATATTGAGATATTGAGATATTGAGATTTTGAGATTGAGATATTGAGATATTGAGATATTGAGATATTGAGATTTTGAGATATTGAGATATTGAGATATTGAGATTTTGAGATTTTGAGATTGAGATATTGAGATTGTGAGATTGAGATATTGAGATTTTGAGATTGAGATATTGAGATATTGAGATTTTGAGATATTGAGATTTTGAGATTGAGATATTGAGATTTTGAGATTGAGATATTGAGATATTGAGATTTTGAGATATTGAGATTTTGAGATTGAGATATTGAGATTTTGAGATTGAGATATTGAGATATTGAGGGTAAATGGACATAATATCGAAAAAATAATATCGAACAACAAGAATATCGAAGTTAAAATATCGAGATAACATTAATATCGAAGTGTAGAATATCGAGGTAAGTAATATCGTGTTTTAAGTGTTTAGTAAAATATCGAAGTATGAAATATCGATGTAGTAATATCGTTTGAAGATAATATCGATTGAATAGTTTTGTGAGAAATATCGAAATATAATATATATATTTTTTAAAATGTGTATTTAATGTATATTGAATAAGTAAATTGTTTAATCATATTTGTATAAATACTTTATTAATGTTTAAAATATAATTAATAGTGTTAAGTAATTTATTGTATGATATGTTTTAGGAGCGGGATGTTGGGTTATTAGGGGATAAGGGTGGGGAGTGTTTTAAAAATATTAGTGTAAAATCAGATAATAATTTAAAATTATTAAATAATAAATAATTATGAATAGTAAATTGTAATGAAATTTCTAACTTAAATATTAGTAATTTAGAAAAAATAAAGAAATTATATAAATTTTTTAGGAGCGGGATGTTGGGTTATTAGGGGATAAGGGTGGGGAGTGTTTTAAAAATGTTATAGTAAAATCAGATAATAATGTAAAAATGAGGAATATTTTAGATTTCGAAATTTAAAAATTTCTATAAAAATTCGAAATTGTATATTTTCAAATTCTAATGAAATATTAATTTTGTTTTATGAGTGGGATGTATGGTTATTAGTGTATAAGGGTGGGGAGTGTATTACAAAGATTAGTGTAAAATCAGATAATAATTTAAAATATTACATAATAAATAATTATGAATAGTAAATTGTAAAGAAAATTATAAATTAAATATTTATAATTTAGAAATTAAAAAAAATATTATATATATTTTTTAGGAGCGGGATGTTGGGTTATTAGGGGATAAGGGTGGGGAGTGTTTTAAAAATGTTATAGTAAAATCAGATAATAATGTAAAAATTTGTAATTTTTTAGATTTCGAAATTTAAAAATTTCTATAAAAATTCGAAATTGTATATTTTCAAATTCTAATGAAATATTAATTTTGTTTTATGAGTGGGATGTAGGGTTATTAGTGTATAAGGGTGGGGAGTGTATTAAAAAGATTACTGTAAAATTGGATAATAAGTTATAAATATTATTACTAAAGAATTAGACATGTTAAAATTTTAATTTCATTTTGACAATGTTTAAAAAATATTTTCAAAATAATTTCGAAATTATTTTTTTGTTTCATGGTAGGGAATTTGGGTTTTAAGGGTGTAAGGGTGTGGATTGTATTTTAATGATTGTTACAATATTATTGAGTAATAAATAAATATTTAATTGGGAATAATTCGAATATGTGAACATTTTGGGCCTCATGTAGGTAAATAATTTTTACCTGTTCTTAAATACCCAGCCGTACCTAATCGGTACATTAGAATCTGTAAGTTATATGTAGGTAAAAATTCGGTAATAGTTATCTATTCGGTAACATTCGGTAATCACGAATCGGAATTCACCGAATCGGTAAATACCGAGGTGGTATTTACCGAATCGGTAAATACCGAGGTGGTATTTAGCGATTCGGAAAATACCGAGGTGGTATTTAGCGATTCGGAAAATACAAAGGAAACTACCACCTTCCCTTAACTAAGTAGCTAATATCATAATGATGTTATAATAGAAGGTCTCTTAGGCTTGAATAGGGGACCCCATACCTCAAAAATCAGCTCAGTGAAATCACATCTCAGGAGCATCAGGAGCCGTCTCGCAGGAAGGCTCGTCTTCAGTCTGAATAATAAACCTGATGTCTGTGACATGAAAAGCAACAACTTTCAGGTATTTGCAGCTGCGCGTGTGTCATGGCTAAAGAGTGGGTCGAACAACCTAGAGTGGAACACATGCATTGTGTAAAATTCCAGACTGTGTGTCACAGCATGTACAGACCAAGGTCGCTGCGCAGAGCTTGGGATGGGAACAACAGAATGCACTCGTCTGAAGGAAGTCTCGAGTAAGCAGTTTATTCAAGACAGAACATGTAAACGCAGTGTCGTGTGCAAAGACAAAAATATGGCTACATAACATTCAACGTGGTTATGCCAACTGAACAATGTATGCACGTATTCAGGGAGAACTCACTACACGCCCCCTTGAGCGAAGCAATATGTAATAGGCAAGAAAAGAGAGAACGCAGAGTTCAGTTTCGTCAGAGCAGAACAAGGCGTAACCAATGCAGCGCCAAAGTCCTAAAGTCCAATTAATTGCAGCATAAAATTCAAAAAAACACAATGCAAGTATAGTAAAAAACTCAAGCCGACCATCAGGAAGAGAAAAAAGAGAAATAAAAGAAATAAATGTTGCGCCAGGGTGCTGTCCAGTAGCACAGGCGCAATGGACGACAATCCAGTTAATCCATGAATGTATAGGCAGCATATGTGGCCACGGCTTCCAACAAAAATTCGTTTGCAGGGCCACTAAAAGTCTCAGCCATCCAATTAAGTAAAGAAAAGGAACATACGTGTTCTCCAACCAACGGAGCCTCTAGCACAATCAGAGGGCACCCGGAATGTTCCTCCAAATAGCTCATGGACAAGAAGTCGTAGGCTGCCGCTGAGATGTCCCAATTACCCAGGATTCCATGCGCCGCCCCACACGCCATGATCCGGACACCAGAACAGGCCAACTCGTGAGACACTAAGGGCCTCATTAGTCGATCGAAATCCGGCACCGGAGACACCATGTTGGTCAAGCACAAATCCAGAGGCCATTCAAAGGGACAATCCAGGCAGTGTAATACAGGTTGTACGCAGGTGAAGTTGGAATACCTGAAGGATAATCCATAAGCCAGACTCAAAGTCGCCAATGGCAAAGTACCATAGAAGTCAAGCATCCGATCACGAAGAAGATGCAGACGGGACAGGTGCTCGTGTGGCACAGAAGGAGCAGCCATTCCGGAATATGGAAAGGAAAAGCAGCACACCTGCCACTAGCGCCAGGAGCAGCGGGACACCTCCAAAGATGCTCGAGAACAGTGAATGAACAAATGCCGGTATTACACCAAAAATAGTTTGGGAAGAGGTCACGAGACCCGAGCCCACATGTTTAAAAAAATGAGCCAGGCCGGTCGTGGACGAGGCATTGATAATAGTTTGGATCAAAGAGCCCAAATGCAGGGGGAGGTCAGTATTCAGAGGCGCCTGTATCTCAGTGCGCGTATGAGCAACGTGAAGGACAAATTTTTCACGAGAGGAAGTCAAAGCCACCTCTTTGTGGGACAATGGCGCTCTATTCTGCTCAACTTGTTGAACTCTGCTTTCAAGGTTGGAATCGAAGGCCAGATGGAAACATCCCGCCGCACATGCGGGGGTGGAAAAAGAACAGTATTGCAGCAGACAACTTAATGCGAGACAGTTATGTACGGGATTCCCACTCACATCCCGCAGCAAGCTTCATTATTCAACATTAAATGAATAGCGTTTGCAAGCAGAGTGAAAGAAGGTGTAATCACAGGCACTGGGATACCTCGTAGGACGCACGCCAGAATCGGGGCTTGTACATAGCATGCGCCGTGTACTTGCATGTGCCTATTGTCTCATGTATGGATCATAGAAGAGAGAGTGCTAAAGCTATTATCTATAACGGCTAAGGCCTTCTCCATGTTTGCTTGGTCAATAGCTCTCAATCTGGAAGCCGCCTCACTGTGCGACAACTTGCAGACTTCGTTGTAAATAGCATACGCCCACCTTTTGGTTATGCCACCCACAGGACCATTCACAAAATCACTCAATTCGGTATGCACATTGATGGAGTGGGTGGACTTCCTGATCCTGTAGATGTGCTCTGTGTCAGCTGGTGGACAGATTGGGATGTGTGTACCATAAATGCAGCCAATGAAATGGGGGAACTGTGCCATGTGAGAAATGTCTGTTTTTGTTTACTGCAGTGCAGCCTGTGTGTTGTGGAAGCTGATGTAGTGGTGCATTCTCTGCATCATGGCATCCCGAAAATTCCTGAAGGAACGGGACGGGCAACTCTGGGATACACCACCCACCTCAGCTGTCACCACCTGATAACTGCCGGATGCCAACAGATGTGGGCTGCAGAGCACCTGCACATGTGGGGGTATGGCGTGCGCCCTTCTTATTGGCTGGTCCAGGAGTGGGTGCAGGTCCCTGATTAAGTCCATGATGGTTTCGGGGTGTAGCCTGTACCTCTCATGTATCTCTGCATCAGTCAGCTGGAATAGTGTGATGCGCTGTCTGTAGATGCGTTCCTCCCATCGCCAAACCCTCAGTCCTGCTGCCTGTACATGTAGGCGCCTTGCAATGACGTACATAGCGGGCATGTTGTCCACGCTGTTGCATTTTGGGATTGCTTATCTGCACTGTTGATGGTTACCACCTGCTTTCAATCCGTGTTAATTACCGACTCTTATTTACCCATTTTCTTGGATTTCTTAATTACCTAGTGCTCCTACATGTCATTTTCATTTTTACCACTTCATATTTACCACTTCATATTTACCGATTCGTTAATTATGTATTCGGTAACTCTGAATCGGTATTTAGGAATTCGGTGAATATGAATCGGTATTTACCGCCTCATATTTACCGAAAAGTGGTTTTTGGACTCCTACATCTCACTTGTCTGAATACCCGTCGGTAAAGGCATATTTACCGAAAATCGGCCGTTACCGACCTGTATTTGGCTACCTACATGAGGCCCCTTATGTCGAAATTGAATTATGTAATTTTAATAGGAAAATCTAATTTCAATATTTATGTTGTGTTTATGGGTGGGATGTGGGTATATTAGGGGAGAAGGGTGGGGAGTTATTTTTAAAAATAATAGTGTAAATATAGATCATAAAAAAATTCACATTATTTGTAAATATTGTGAAATCTAAAATTTACAAATATAATTATAATTAAATAATTGTATAGTTGATGGAAAAGATATTGTACAAATTTTTTTATAAATTATGGTGAATATGGGATAGGGGTGGGTATTGCAACTATAGTTGTTTTATTTTTAATAGTTTTTAAATTATATCTCATAGTTAATACATGTAGCTCATTAATATTTTAAGTGATCTTATAACCAGCACCTTCTCTCAGATTGATCTTTCTGGAGTGGGAATATTAAATTATATAGGGTTACTGTCCAGCACCTTTCCTGACTTAATGTTAACTGGAGTGGGAATAGTAAATTATATACAGTTAGTGTCCAGCATCTTCCCTGAGTTTATGATAACTGGAGTGGGAATAGTAAATTATTTTGGGTTAGTGTCCAGCACCTTTCCTAAGTTTATGTTAACTGGAGTGGGAATACTAAATTATATAGGGTTACTGTCCAGCACCTTTCCTGACTTAATGTTAACTGGAGTGGGAATAGTAAATTATATACAGTTAGTGTCCAGCATCTTCCCTGAGTTTATGATATCTGGAGTGGGAATATTAAATTATTTAGGGTTAGTGTCCAGCACCTTTCCTGACTTTATGTTAACTGGAGTGGGAATAGTAAATTATATAGGGTTACTGTCCAGCACCTTTCTTGAGTTTATGTTAACTGGAGTGGGAATAGTAAATTATATAGGGCTACTGTCCAGCACCTTTCTTGAGTTTATGTTAACTGGAGTGGGAATAGTAAATTATATAGGGTTACTGTCCAGCACCTTTCCTGACTTAATGTTAACTGGAGTGGGAATAGTAAATTATATAGGGTTACTGTCCAGCACCTTTCTTGAGTTTATGTTAACTGGAGTGGGAATAGTAAATTATATAGGGTTACTGTCCAGCACCTTTCCTGACTTAATGTTAACTGGAGTGGGAATAGTAAATTATATAGGGTTACTGTCCAGCACCTTTCTTGAGTTTATGTTAACTGGAGTGGGAATAGTAAATTATATAGGGCTACTGTCCAGCACCTTTCTTGAGTTTATGTTAACTGGAGTGGGAATAGTAAATTATATAGGGTTACTGTCCAGCACCTTTCCTGACTTAATGTTAACTGGAGTGGGAATAGTAAATTATATAGGGTTACTGTCCAGCACCTTTCTTGAGTTTATGTTAACTGGAGTGGGAATAGTAAATTATATAGGGTTACTGTCCAGCACCTTTCCTGACTTAATGTTAACTGGAGTGGGAATAGTAAATTATATAGGGTTACTGTCCAGCACCTTTCTTGAGTTTATGTTAACTGGAGTGGGAATAGTAAATTATATAGGGCTACTGTCCAGCACCTTTCTTGAGTTTATGTTAACTGGAGTGGGAATAGTAAATTATATAGGGTTACTGTCCAGCACCTTTCCTGACTTAATGTTAACTGGAGTGGGAATAGTAAATTATATAGGGTTACTGTCCAGCACCTTTCTTGAGTTTATGTTAACTGGAGTGGGAATAGTAAATTATATAGGGTTACTGTCCAGCACCTTTCCTGACTTAATGTTAACTGGAGTGGGAATAGTAAATTATATAGGGTTACTGTCCAGCACCTTTCTTGAGTTTATGTTAACTGGAGTGGGAATAGTAAATTATATAGGGCTACTGTCCAGCACCTTTCTTGAGTTTATGTTAACTGGAGTGGGAATAGTAAATTATAAAGGGTTACTGTCCAGCACCTTTCCTGACTTAATGTTAACTGGAGTGGGAATAGTAAATTATATAGGGTTACTGTCCAGCACCTTTCTTGAGTTTATGTTAACTGGAGTGGGAATAGTAAATTATATAGGGTTACTGTCCAGCACCTTTCCTGACTTAATGTTAACTGGAGTGGGAATAGTAAATTATATAGGGTTACTGTCCAGCACCTTTCTTGAGTTTATGTTAACTGGAGTGGGAATAGTAAATTATATAGGGTTATTGTCCAGCACCTTTCTTGAGTTTATGTTAACTGGAGTGGGAATAGTAAATTATATAGGGCTACTGTCCAGCACCTTTCATGAGTTTATGTTAACTGCAGTGGGAATAGTAAATTATATAGGGTTATTGTCCAGCACCTTTCCTGACTTAATGTTAACTGGAGTGGGAATAGTAAATTATATAGGGTTAGTGTCCAGCAGTTTTCCTGACTTTAATGTAAGTGAAATGGGAATAGTAATTTGTATAGGGTTAGTGTGCTGAATGTATATGTATTGTGTTAATGAAGTATGCTTTTGGATGTAATTGAGGATAAAAAATGTGATTTTTACATTTTAAAAAAATTAAATTAGCTACATTATATATGTGAGAGTTATAAATTATGAAATCCAATGACACATTTTATCTTTTTATATAATCTTTATTTTTTTTGAAGAAAGTAGACAGATGATTTTTTTTTTTATTTACAGAATGGAGTATACATTAGTAGAGATACAGGAAATATGCTTTCATTTGTGTCTTTTTCAAATGTTTAAATTAAAATAAAATGTATTCATATTATTACATTTCATAACAGAAGTATTGATAACAACAAAAAAACATACATAACATTTATTACTTTTTAACATTGTTAGCAAAAAAACATATTCTTACAGTATTCATATAATAATTTTTTTGTTGGCTATATACATAAAAATATCATTGCATATTTAATTTCAGAAGAATATTGTTTCATTTTTATTTTGTTGTTGTACATAATTAGTACATGATAAAAATTATGTTTTTATGCTATGTATTTTTAATGATTATTAATAATATTATTGTAGGAAATGTTAATATTATTAATTTTTATATTTTATAATTATATGAAAACTAATTTTTGTAACATGTACATTTTGTAAATAAATGTTAAATAATATAAACATTTTCTTAGTCTTTGTACAGTTGTGAAAATAAATTACTGTATTATAATCATAATAATAATGTTTTTATAATTATTATGAATATAATTTTTAAAGGTATTATTTATTAGAAAATAATTTTCAAAAAATTTTGATATATTTATGTGATATTTTTATATGATTATAATGTGTTCAATTTATTTACACTGATTTAAGTAGGGATTTTCATTTGAATGGGATTATTTTGTAACCGGTTCATGTTATTTTGGGTCATTTTGGACTGAGGAAGCTCGCGGTTGGAAGCTGCGTCGCGTTGAGCAAGGTAAGGGGTGTTTTAAGTATTAAGTGTTATTAAATACTTATGTTTAGGGTAGTTAGGATGTTTATAGTGTATTGATAGATAATTTTAAATGTTTTGGGTGTTTTTGACGTGTTAGTAATGATTTAGTTACGTCTGTTTGTTTACTGGTAGTGACGTAGTTTTCGAAGTAAATATTGTGATTAAATATGTGTTGTTTTTAAATGATGTAATTGTATTTATTAAATGTATTTGGGTGTGATTGTGTGGGTGGGTATGTTTTGTTATGTTTTTCAGGTAAATGTTGATCGATGTGTTTTTCGAAGACCAACACGCGTTTTTTTTTTTAAAGTGTGTGTTACTTGATTTAAGTAATATTGTTAACACACTTTTTAACTTTTTACGGGATTTCATGGAGCGTTTATTTTGATTTTTCAATTGTTTTCCGGTTTTTGAGGGTTTGGATATTATGATGAAAAGAGAGACGTTTTTTTTTTTTTTTTAAAGTGTGTTTTAGTTAATGAAACAAATAAAGTTATCACACTCTTTTTTTAACCCGGATTTCCAGGAGCGTTTGTTACAATTTTGACCTTTTTTTCGGCTTTTTGAATGTTTCACGTTTTTGGATTGGCCGAGGATGGATTTACATTGGATGTGTTTATTTTTTCATTTTACTTGGTGGAATTCATCTTGTATGGGTACATCAATGGTAAGTTATATTTTGAGAACATTTGGGTGGGAAATGTTATTATAGTTTATTGTTATATATATTACATTTACAGAATTAATATTTAATTGTACATATATATTTCTTATAAGAAAATGAAATGTTTCTGACAATTATATATTATTTCTGAAAAAATAGTATTAATTTATGATTGCAATAGTTTATTGTATTGACCTATTTCATTTATTAGCTGTGTGTATGTTAATTATAAAATGCTTTTGGCTATTAGTGATAGGTAGTCTAGTCCACTTGTTGATGGGTATAGGTTTACTTGACTTTGTAGTAGATCAAACATTTGTTTGGTTTGTTTTGTTAATTTAGGACCTATTTGAGTAACAGATTGTTGCATCCGTAATTCTTGGTAGCTTTGTTCTTTTTGTAGAGATTCCAGCAGTTTTTGTAGGGTAGGTTTCCCTCTGCTTGTAGTTGCTTGGAAGGCATTATGCCATCCTTCAACACTATTGTTTGTTTTGGATTGTTTATTTAAGGTACTCAGGTATACATTCCACCAAGGAATGTGGAACTTTGGTTGTCTTCTATGTCCTGATCGATGTAATCTTCCCACCCAGGTGTCCTCAAAGTAGTCTAGAAGTTGGCTTAATTTGTCTTCGTTCTTTTTGTAATAGGGACTTTCAATTAGAATATTATAGTGTTCTGCTACATCTGTTACAGGTACGTATGCTAGTGCTATTAGTTTTTTAACCTGGTAGGCAAAAGTACTATCTGTAGCATATTGTACACTTAGGGTGGACTTTTGCAGATGTCTCCATAGACTCTGGTTAAAATGATAATAGCAACCTTGGATTGCTGTGTGTGGATAATTTTTTAGTATTGAATTGATCATGGCTAATTCGAAATCAATAATTATTTTTTGTGGGAAATAATTATTGGTTTCTTCTTTAATTTTGGTTAATATTTCTATGTATGTTGTTTGCTGTTTATTTGGTAAGAGGGCATAGATGAATGGAATATTAGAATGTTGGTACAATCCATGCACTGTGTACAGCTGGTAAAATGGTTTTGGACAAACTTTAAAAGTTCCATCCATCATCCAAGTGTCACATTGTTGTAATTTCACTAAATTGTATGCAGTAGCAAACATAATTATTCTTTTATCAGGAGATTTGTTGTAAAAAAAAAAAATGGTTCATTACTGTGAGTTATGCTTAATTCTGGGGGAATAATTACTGTCTCAAATGTTTTAGGGGTAGGTAAAGTTTTGGTAGTTAGTTTTTTTTGTCTAGCTATAGTTCTTTTTAAACAATCAATTGGGGGTAATTGTGCTGATGCATGGTGTGGTATTTTAATTAATTGTTCTTTGAGTATTTGGGTGGTGGGTTTATCAGTGCTAGTACTTGCTTCTTTAATGTTTTCAAGAGCATTTCTAACTTCTATCTCTGTAATATTGGGGGGGGTGATTATGTTCTTTTACAGAAAGAACAGTAGTTTCTTTTGTAATAGCTCTACCATAGCATTTGTTTGAGTAGTATTTGCTACATTTCCAAAACATTTTCAGACCACTTTGCTTTTCTTGTGTATATACATAACCCATATAACATAACAACATTTTATTTTTTTGAGATGTTATAAATTCTGCACCTTCAGTCATGTTGTTCTGTATTATGCTAGGGGAGATGAAAAAATATTTTGTAAATATAAACAATGTTATAGATATTTTAAATATATTTACATTTTAGTGAATATACTTACAATGTTTAATTTGATGTGTTGAAAGATGTTAATTAGCTGACTTCAAGCTTTCAGTTTAATCTTGGAGATAGATTATCTGTTGATAAGAAAAAAAAATATTGTTAATAGTTGGATACATTATTTTGAATGTGCTACTGTTTTAAGGGGGAAAGTAACATTCTGGATGCGTATTTTAGGCTGTTTAATGATTGAGGTTTATATACTTACTTATTTGTTTGGTCCAGTAGGTGATTGCGTAGAAGGTAGTTTTGGATGGTTCAGTGGTTTTCTGTAGAGGCGAGAAATAAGGAAAAAATATTTTTTAGAATAATTATTTTTAATTAATAGTTGTAGGTTGGTAGGAAAAAGTAAAACAATACTTACATTGATTAATATTAGAGTTGTGAGGGTGTCCAAAATATTTCGGTAATTTTAGGAGGTATCTATAGAGGAGAAATGAATGTGATTAAATCAAGTGTAGTACATTCATTTATAGAAATAGTTTCAGCTGTAGAATTGTAGATTAGTTGCTTTATAAATAGAGTAAAACTTACTTTCTGTAGTTGTTAAATTTTCTTTAGGATTGTAATTCTTCTTTCAGGAAATAGTTGAGTAGAGTTTCGTCTTATTTATTCTTTTCAGTTTGTAGTGTGAAAGAGATGTTGAAATGTAGTGTTTTTATAGTGTGCAATTAATTAGTTGCTTCATTTCATTGGTTTAATTTGAAATGTGAGCATCTCATTGGTCCACCTGATTTTTTTTTTTATCTACTGGCTGTTTGTTTCCTTATAAGGAAAACGCTAATTAGCAACTTATTAGTAGTAAGTAATTGTTTATTTGTATTATTACATGCTTTAAATATATTTTTAAATGTGGTTTAATGGATGTATAATAATTATAAAATTATTTATGTAGTGAAATGTATTCATATTGTTTATGGAATGTTTATTTTTAAATGTATATGTTAGAAGGAAAATTTTAATGTTATTTAGGTGTTTTATTATGTATTACAATGTTAATGTATGTGTTGTGCTTAAAGTATATTATCTTCATATTTTTTTAGATAGTCGATATAGCGAAATTATCTATATTTTGGTTGTCTATATTTTTGTTTTCGATAATTTTGACATTTACATAGTAATTTAAGAGTAGACGATAATGTTGTTAACTATATTTTTAACTTCGATATAATCATATACGATAATTTGTAAAGACGATATTGTGTACTCGATATTTTAGTATTTTCTTAAATAAGTATGGTGAGTCGATAATATTGTAGTCGATAATTTGGCAACGATATTTTAAGTACTCGATATTTTGGTAATCGATATTATGTCAGTGATCCGATATTAAGATATTGAGATTTTGAGATATTGAGATTTTGAGATTTTGAGATATTGAGATATTGAGATATTGAGATTGAGATATTGAGATTTTGAGAGTTTGAGAGTTTGAGATTGAGATATTGAGATTTTGAGATTGAGATATTGAGATATTGAGATTTTGAGATTGAGAGATTGAGATATTGAGATTTTGAGATTGAGATTTTGAGATATTGAGATATTGAGATTTTGAGATATTGAGATATTGAGATATTGAGATTTTGAGATTTTGTGATTGAGATATTGAGATATTGAGATATTGAGATTTTGAGATTGAGATATTGAGATATTGAGATATTGAGATTTTGAGATATTGAGATTTTGAGATTGAGATATTGAGATTTTGAGATTGAGATATTGAGATATTGAGATATTGAGATATTGAGATATTGAGATATTGAGATTTTGAGATTGAGATATTGAGATTTTGAGATTGAGATTTTGAGATATTGAGATAGTGAGATATTGAGATTTTGAGATATTGAGATTTTGAGATTTTGAGATTTTGAGATTTTGAGATATTGAGATTTTGAGATATTGAGATATTGAGATTTTTGAGATTGAGATATTGAGATATTGAGATTTTGAGATATTGAGATTTTGAGATATTGAGATTTTGAGATATTGAGATATTGAGATATTGAGATTTTGAGATATTGAGATATTGAGATATTGAGATTTTGAGATTGAGATATTGAGATATTGAGATATTGAGATTGAGATATTGAGATATTGAGATATTGAGAGTTTGAGAGTTTGATATTGAGATATTGAGATTGAGATATTGAGATATTGAGATATTGAGAGTTTGAGAGTTTGAGAGTTTGAGATTGAGATATTGAGATATTGAGATTTTGAGATTGAGATATTGAGATATTGAGATATTGAGATTGAGAGATTGAGATATTGAGATATTGAGAAATTGAGAAATTGAGAGTTTGAGAGTTTGAGAGTTTGAGAGTTTGAGAGTTTGAGATTGAGATATTGAGATATTGAGATTGAGATATTGAGATATTGAGATATTGAGAGTTTGAGAGTTTGAGAGTTTGAGATTGAGATATTGAGATTTTGAGATTAAGATATTGAGATATTGAGATTTTGAGATTTTGAGATATTGAGATTGAGATATTGAGATATTGAGATATTGAGATTTTGAGATTTTGAGATATTGAGATATTGAGATTTTGAGATTTTGAGATTTTGAGATTGAGATATTGAGATATTGAGATATTGAGATTTTGAGATATTGAGATATTGAGATATTGAGATGTTTGAGAGTTTGAGAGTTTGAGATATTGAGATATTGAGATATTGAGATATTGAGAGTTTGAGAGTTTGAGATTGAGATATTGAGATATTGCGATATTGAGATTTTGAGATTTTGAGATTTTGAGATATTGAGATTGAGATATTGAGATATTGAGATATTGAGATTTTGAGATTTTGAGACATTGAGAGTTTGAGAGTTTGAGAGTTTGAGAGTTTGAGATATTGAGATATTGAGAGTTTGAGATTTTGAGATTTTGAGAGTTTGAGAGTTTGAGATTGAGATATTGAGATATTGAGATATTGAGATTGAGATATTGAGATATTGAGAAATTGAGAGTTTGAGAGTTTGAGAGTTTGAGATTGAGATATTGAGATATTGAGATTTTGAGATTGAGATATTGAGATATTGAGAGTGTGAGAGTTTGAGAGTTTGAGAGTTTGAGATTGAGATATTGAGATTTTGAGATTGAGATATTGAGATATTGAGATTTTGAGAGTTTGAGAGTTTGAGATTGAGATATTGAGATATTGAGATATTGAGATATTGAGATATTGAGAAATTGAGAGTTTGAGAGTTTGAGAGTTTGAGATTTTGAGATTGAGATATTGAGATATTGAGATTTTGAGATATTGAGATTTTGAGATTGAGATATTGAGATATTGAGATATTGAGATTGAGATTGAGATTTTGAGATATTGAGATATTGAGATATTGAGAAATTGAGAAATTGAGAGTTTGAGAGTTTGAGATTGAGATATTGAGATATTGAGATATTGAGATATTGAGAAATTGAGATGTTGAGAAATTGAGTTTGAGAGTTTGAGAGTTTGAGTTTGAGTTTGAGAGTTTGAGATATTGAGATTTTGAGATTGAGATATTGAGATATTGAGATATTGAGATTGAGATATTGAGATATTGAGAAATTGAGAAATTGAGAGTTTGAGAGTTTGAGATTGAGATATTGAGATATTGAGAAATTGAGAAATTGAGACTTTGAGTGTTTGAGAGTTTGAGAGTTTGAGATTGAGATATTGAGATATTGAGATATTGAGATATTGAGAGTTTGAGAGTTTGAGAGATTGAGATATTGAGATTTTGAGATCGAGATATTGAGATATTGAGATATTGAGATTTTGAGATTTTGAGATATTGAGATTGAGATATTGAGATATTGAGATATTGAGATTTTGAGATTTTGAGATATTGAGATATTGAGATTTTGAGATTTTGAGATTGAGATATTGAGATATTGAGATATTGAGATTTTGAGATTGAGATATTGAGATATTGAGATATTGAGAGTTTGAGAGTTTGAGAGTTTGAGATATTGAGATATTGAGATTGAGATATTGAGATATTGAGAGTTTGAGAGTTTGAGATTGAGATATTGAGATTGAGATATTGAGATATTGAGATATTGAGATTTTGAGATTTTGAGATTTTGAGATATTGAGATTGAGATATTGAGATATTGAGATATTAAGATTTTGAGATTTTGAGACATTGAGAGTTTGAGAGTTTGAGAGTTTGAGATATTGAGAGTTTGAGATATTGAGATATTGAGATTTTGAGATATTGAGATTTTGAGATTGAGATATTGAGATTTTGAGATTGTGAGATTGAGATATTGAGATTTTGAGATTGAGATATTGAGATATTGAGATATTGAGATTTTGAGATATTGAGATATTGAGATATTGAGATTTTGAGATATTGAGATTTTGAGATTGAGATATTCAGATTTTGAGATTTTGAGATTTTGAGATTGAGATATTGAGATTTTGAGATTTTGAGATTGAGATTTTGAGATTTTGAGATTTTGTGATTTTGAGATTTTGTGATTTTGAGATTGAGATTGAGATATTGAGATTGAGATATTGAGATTGAGATTTTGAGATTTTGAGATTGAGATATTGAGATTGAGATTTTGAGATTGAGATTGAGATTTTGGAATTGAGATTTTGAGATTGAGATTTTGAGATTGAGATTTTGAGATTTTGAGATTTTGAGATTGAGATTTTGAGATTTTGAGATTGAGATTTTGAGATTGAGATTTTGAGATTGAGATTTTGAGATTGAGATTTTGAGATTTTGAGATTTTGAGATTGAGAGATTTTGAGATTGAGAGATTTTGAGATTGAGAGATTTTGAGATTGAGAGATATTGAGATTTTGAGATTGAGAGATTTTGAGATTTTGAGATTTTGAGATTGAGAGGTTTTGAGATTTTGAGATTAGGATTGAGATTTTGAGATTTTGAGATTTTGAGATTGAGATTGAGATTTTGAGATTTTGAGATTTTGAGACGGAGATTTTGAGATTGAGATTTTGAGATTTTGAGATTGAGATTGAGATTTTGAGACTGAGATTTTGAGATTGAGATTTTGAGATTGAGATTTTGAGATTGAGATTTTGAGATTTTGAGATTGAGATTTTGAGATTGAGATTTTGAGATTGAGATTTTGAGATTGAGATTTTGAGATTGAGATTTTGAGATTTTGAGATTTTGAGATTTTGAGATTGAGATTTTGAGATTTTGAGATTTTGAGATTTTGAGATTGAGATTTTGAGATTGAGATTTTGAGATTTTGAGATTTTGAGATTGAGATTTTGAGATTTTGAGATTGAGATTTTGAGATTTTGAGATTTTGAGATTGAGATTTTGAGATTGAGATTTTGAGATTGAGATTTTGAGATTGAGATTTTGAGATTTTGAGATTTTGAGATTGAGAGATTTTGAGATTGAGAGATTTTGAGATTGAGAGATTTTGAGATTGAGAGATTTTGAGATTGAGAGATATTGAGATTTTGAGATTGAGAGATTTTGAGATTTTGAGATTTTGAGATTGAGAGGTTTTGAGATTTTGAGATTAGGATTGAGATTTTGAGATTTTGAGATTTTGAGATTGAGATTGAGATTTTGAGATTTTGAGATTTTGAGACGGAGATTTTGAGATTGAGATTTTGAGATTTTGAGATTTTGAGATTGAGATTGAGATTTTGAGACTGAGATTTTGAGATTGAGATTTTGAGATTGAGATTTTGAGATTGAGATTTTGAGATTTTGAGATTGAGATTTCGAGATTGAGAATACCGATTCATAGTTACCGAATTCTAAAATACCGATTCATATTTACCGAATACATAATTAACGATTCGGTAAACATGAAGTGGTAAATATGAAGTGGTAAAATTTTAAAATGACATGTAGGAGCAGTCGGTAATTAAGAAATCCAGTAAAATCGGTAATTAAGAGTCGGTAATTAACACGGATTGAAAGCAGGTGGTAACCATCAACAATGGATAAAAGCAAACCCAAAATGCAACAGCGTGGACAACATGGCCGCTATGTACGTCATTGCAAGGCGCCTACGTCTACAGGCAGCAGGACTGAGGGTGTGGCGACGGGAGGAACAAATCTACAGACAGCGCATCACACTATTCCAGCTGACTGATGCAGAGATACATGAGAGGTACAGGCTAGACCCCGAAACCATCATGGACTTAATCAGGGACCTACACCCACTCCTGGACCAGCCAGTTAGAAGGGCGCACGCCATACCCCCACATGTGCAGGTGCTCTGCAGCCTACATCTGTTGGCATCCGGCAGTTATCAGGTGGTGATAGCTGCGGTGGGTGGGGTATCCCAGAGTTGCCTGTCACGTTTCTTCAGGAAGTTCCTGGATGCCATGATGCAGAGAATGCACCACTACATAAGCTTCCCGAACACACAGGCTGCACTGCAGAAAACAAAAACTGACTTTTATCACATGGCACAGTTCCCCCATGTCATCGGCTGTATTGATGGTACACACATCCCAATCTGTCCACCAGCTGATACAGAGCACATCTACAGGAACAGGAAGTCCACCCACTCCATCAATGTGCAGGTGATCTGTGATGCAGGGAACATCATCACAGATATTGTTGCGAAGTTTCCTGGGAGCACCCACGACTCTTACATCTTCCAGAATAGTGGGATATACACACGACTGAGTGCCGGAGAATTCGGAGAGGGATACCTGCTAGGTAAGTAACAGTGACGCCCCTTGAAACCTGCAAATCATAGTGTCATGAGGCATGTTACTGATGGTTCCCTTTTACTCATCCAGGCGACAGTGCATATGCATGCCGGTCATTCATCCTCACTCCCTACCTACACCCAGCAACCCAGAGTGAGAGACGATACAACGTGGCACACAAAACAACACGCAATGTGGTGGAGCGCACGTTTGGACTACTGAAGAGCAGGTTCCGCTGCCTGCACAAGAGCGGAGGCGCACGCCAGTACAAACCCATCACCTGCTGCAAGATTATTGCCACTTGTGCAATGCTGCACAACCTTGCCACGAAAAAAGGGACAGATGTGGAACTAACATATTTTGAGGACAACGAGGATGAGTCAGGCCAGCCAGAGGGCAACGCAGCTAGAGTGCCAACTGCAATCGATGGGAGAGAGAGACGGGCAGAGATCACATCCAACTATTTCTGAGTAAGTAAGGGGACACAGCGAGTTATGAGCAGTCATGACGTAGTTTAATGTGGCACCACGCCATGAACACATGATCAGGCCAATCTGGCAATATACCATCTATAGTATGTCCAGGGTTACGTCACCCATTGTGAAGTGGCTAGGCAGGGCTACATCAATGTTTGCGCATACGCGCTGCAGTGGTGGATTGCACGGCCTGTGCATCCTCACTAGAGCCAACCCCAAGCCGCCTGCTGCTCCTGCGTGTTTCTGGGACGGGGGGTGTGATGCTGCTGCTGGTGTCGATGCTCTCCGCAGCATCCCCTGCAGCAGTTGTCGACGCCTGACTCGTCAATAGCACCCCTAGTGCACTTGTCACCTGCACCATCCCCCGAGACAGGTCGCTGCAGCACTGTGTTAGGCCCTCCTGCATCGTCACAGAGCGCCAGCACAGTAGAGAAGTGGCAGTTGCCAGACGGTTTAGTGCCCTGCTGGTAGTGTCCCTTCTCTGGCGTTCCCGGCGCCGTGCTTCGATGTCAGCATCTAATTTGCTGCACAACTGCTGGATAGACTGGGACATGTCCCGAATGCCCGCAGCCATGCCGCCAATGTTTGTGTCCATGTTGACTAGGCTTGTCTTCATCACCCGCATGTGCCTCTGGACTGACATAACTGCCTTTGATGGCAGGCGCTGTTGCTTTAACATTTGGCCCTCGAGCCCCAAGAAGACACCATGGCCGTCAGTGGGTGCTGGTGGACTCTGGACACGCGACCTGCGGCAGCCTCTTGCTTCCGTCTGTGCTGCCTGTGAGGTGTGGGGCACAGTGGCATGGCTCCCTTCCTGGGGCCCGGTGCGGTCTTCTGGGCCCATGCTGTCGTCTGACGAGGTGTCTAAGGCTTGTAGCCTGGCTGCTGGACGCCTCCTCTGTCTCACTGTGGTAAATAAAATAAATATTACCGGACTGAATTTCATGCGGAATCTTAAAATAAAGTAAAATAGCTCAAAATAACAAGAGGCAGAATCCGTGGTATAAGAGGTTTTCTAATGGGCTTTATTCCATTCAAAATGGCCGACTCGAGCCGCGGCCTTCAGGTTCCGTCACCACGAGGGTTCAGGAAGTGAAGTACAATAATTCATTAACAGACATGTATTTTTATAATAAGTACATTACAATGAAACGAATGTAGAAGGCGTGACATTTGATAAGAAAAGTGACGTGACAGTGACATAATCGAAACTAGGCGTAATAAGGAACAAAAGAAACATGATTGGTTAGAATTATCAGACATAGGTGGATCTATAAGATAATACTTGGCATAGATGCGCGCGCGGCAGCATGACGTGTAATTGACGTGCAACTAGGGGGTGAAGGGGACTTGACATTTAGCTCTACATGTGGAGACGAGAAGTCTGGGGTCAAGTCAACCTAATCCCAAATCATATCTAACATCCTATGTTTAAAGAACTATGTTATCCACAAGGAAGGACTCTCGGACAGAATCTATTCTATACTGACTGTGTGCGTGTACAAGCGTCTAAGTGTCTATATGAGATGCGAGGGGCAGAAAACTTTCCATGGCAACAGGGCTATGAATCACTTGCAGGAGGACGGAAAGGCTGAGTCCTCTGCTTGTGAACTAAAGGAAATGTTTACCTAAATCACTGGACAGGAATGCATCGGCTGGAGAGCAAAATAGATAATTCGAAGGTGAAATACAACTTCTTGGCAGACAGGCGAAAACTGGCCGAGGCAGGCACCGTTAGCTGCACAGGGAGTAGGACAAAGTTCATGGATACAGATGCGAGCTCAAGCTGAAGCTGTCAGAGACAGAGAGCAGGGAAAGGCTTTGAGGACAGAATCGGGCCTACTCGCCTGAACTGTAAAAATGAAGTAACTTAGCCATATAAAGTCGGTGGCCTTTCATACTTAGGAATCGAATATCCAGCCCATTGATGGCGGATCTGACAGAGAACATGTTGACGGTAGACACACATATGTTTGCGTCTTAGAAACTGGAACTGGAGGGAACATACATGTACTTGTAACATGCATATAGAACCGTTGGGGTCCAAGATAGGGGACATAACTGATCAGGAAAATCCACATTTCCACATTCCCTCCTTGTCCCCTTCTTGCCCTTCACGAGACATCAATCTTCATTATTCCATCGATTTGCTCATGGAGCATCATTTCTTCTTCCTTCCGGCATTTTGAACGAGAACTGTGATGTGGAATGCATGATGTGGCACACAGACCACAAATCGCTGGTCCACATTGTAGGCATAAACAACAACTGAAGAGCATAAGAAGGCCAATACCTAGGAAGGATAGAACTCTCCATCCCCAGGCTGATATCACACTCCAAAACCACCCGGACCACGTCCAAGTGCCTGGATTCTCGTGTATCTGGCTTACAATCTTATGAAGGCATGTTATAGCTTTATATACAGATGGCGAATTTTCTGGTATGAATATGCAGCAGCTGGATCCGATGACCCTGCAAGCTCCGCCCCTATCGGCCAGGATGACGTCAAGGACAAGACGATTCTGGAGAACAACAATTCTCATCACTGATTGTTCCTCTGTCAGATTGCCTAGGGCGGCTATAGTCTCGTTTACTACAGCTTCAAGAGTCTTGGTGAGTCTGCGTATCAGCTTACTATTTGATATTGTACCTATATAGGGAAAGATACCTTTATTGAAATCTACATACTTGTCCCATGCCGTCTCAGTATAATCGACAACTGGGAGATCTCTTCGCTCTCTATTGTGTACTAAATGAACATCTCGATAATAATCAGGGGGAGCTAGGAAAACAGGTGGCAAAAGGAATGCGATGTAACAGGTACCATCCCAATCTAGAGGCAGACGCATATATGCCGTCTGACCACATATGAAGTAAGAATGGCGAGAAGCTCTAAATGAAGATTTACCTTGATCACTATATTCTACGGTAGTAACGCATTGGCTATGGCCCATGTGTATGGAACCAACTTTTCTCACACATAATTCACCCTTAACTGGAAATACTGACATAGTGGGCAGAATTAGTTCAACTTCGGATTTGACATTCAGAATCATAAGATTAGGCGTAAAATTACCTAATTTATACACTTCATTTTCTAAATCAGTTCCTGTTCTACTGGGGTAACCCTCCTTATTAGGGTGACAGACTTTGAATAAAACTAGATTCAGATTTCCCCATATCCAATGTTGTTGATAAACTGCTGTGTCTGGGTCTATGGAATTTAATAAACTAAACCATGCTCCACAGGAGCCATTGTGTGTGAATGGATGTGGAAAGAAAGGCAGAACTCCTTTGTTATTCTGATAGGGAGGGAGTCGGCCACACACCCAACAATTGGTGGCATTACTAGTCTGATGGGAATGATGTAACATACTAATGAATGTGTTATTGCGCAGCGCAAGTCTATAAGATAATTCATGTGGCGGTAGGTCACTAAAAGAATGTTCATCAGTTATATTGAAAACACGTTTAGAAACAGGATAATACATATGCAACAATATACTTGCAGTAACTATTAAAAAACTCAAGGAAGACAAAATTAATAAAGTCACAATACAGTGGTTACGCAGTAATTTACAATAAGCATGTCGTTTCATTATGATTCTGGACTCTACATGATTCAGACCTAAGGGGTACATGTCGGGACAGATTCAACCGCTTCACCTTGGAGAGGACTTAAACAATCAAATCGTCCGACAGTTTAGATCTGGACCTGAGTTTCTGTTTATAGAGTTCGGTGCTACTGGCCTCAGCCAAAGGTAGCTTTGAGTCAATGGGGGAAGACACACGGGCAGTACTGTCTGTGTCAGGAGGAAGTCCATGAAATTTTTTGACGTGACTGGAATGAATCCACCCTTTTCGTCCCTCGATCTTCACGGCTGTTCTTGTGGTCAACAGGACCAACTTGGGTGCTTTCCACCTGGGCTCCAATTGACTTTTCCTGTCGAAGTTTCTCACAAAGACAAGATTACCCGGAACAACGTCATGGGGTTTCGCCTCAGTGTTGTCGGGAAAGGCTGCAGCTACCTGTGAACGAGAAGATTGTAGTGCAGACATCAAGGAAGCCAGGTAATCTGTCAGCATATTACAGTCAACATCAGTTATTTTACGTGGTATAGGCGTCCCCCACATATTCGGTGGTCTACCGAAGATCACCTCATACGGGGATAGCCCTGTTCTAGAGTGTGCTACCATTCTCATGTAAAAGAGTGCAACTGGTAATGCTACTATCCAGTCGACACCTTTCTCTCTACATATTTTGGACAGTCTGATTTTCAGTGTCTGGTTATGTCTTTCTACGAGACCTGCTGCCTCGGGGTGTCGGACACAGTGGAATTTCCACTGATATCCCAACAAAAGTGAGACATGTTTCATTAATTCGGATGAGAAAGGCTGGCCGTTATCTGAATATACAACACGTGGTAAACCGTACCGTGGGAAGAATTCTCGAACTAGCTGCTTGGCAGTAGTCGGGGCAGTGTAATCTGATACGGGATACGCCTCTGTCCAACGGGAGAGAGCGCAGACAACTACGAGAACATATTTGAATCCTCGACAACGTTCCATCTGAATATAATCCATCTGGAGGACTTCAAAAGGATGGTCAGGAGGCTGAAATCCACCCTGCTCTACGGGAACACTCTTTCCTGGATTAAACTGACAACATATCATACAGGTACGAACTTTTTGTTTAGCTGCTGCTCGTAAATGTTTGTTGAACCAAATGTGCTGAATGCTGTCTAGCATAGCCTTCTCTCCTAAATGTGCTGGACTGTGAACTGTAGCTATAATGGCTTGAACCATGGAATCAGGGAGAAACCATACAGATTTCTCCTTCGTCATCCATCCTTGATCTGTCTGGATCCCTCCTAGTTCAGTCCACTTCTTTATTTCTTCTGCTGTGGCATGTGTCTGTATGTCAATTACGTCAAGTGTGGGATCCTTAATTGTCATACACTGTGTTGGGGTCTGAACTATTGGCTTTGTCATGTCTAATGTGCGATTCTGAGCAGTCTGTTTAGCTGTTCTGTCAGCTAAATCATTGCCTTGAGAAATGGTATCAGTAACCTTCGTGTGTGCTTTACATTTCATAATCGATATAGCAATGGGTAGATGTATTGCGTCTAACAAGGCATGAATGAGGGGTCCGTGCTGAATGTGGGCACCATGGGACGTTAGATAACCTCTCTCTCGCCACAGCACGCCGAAGTCGTGTACAACTCCGAATGCATAACGTGAGTCAGTGTATACATTAACTTTCTTATTTGTGGCTTGAATACAGGCTTGCGTTAGAGCAATAAGTTCTGCTGCTTGGGCTGACAGAATATCTATACAATGTGTCTCAATAACTTCAGTGTCTGTTGTGACTGCATACGCGGCCACTAAATCTCCTGTACTTGCTCTCATGCATGATCCGTCTACATACAACGTCAGGTCTGGATCTAACAATGGAACGTCTGTCAAGTCTTGTCTAGGTTTCGTCTTTATTTCAATGATTTCAACACAATCATGAGCTAGTGGGTCTGTTCCAATTACAGGTAATAGTGTAGCAGGATTCAATGTATTACACCGTCGGATCTCTATGTGTGGTTGAAACAATGTCAGTTCATAACCGGTAAGTCTTGCTATGGTCAAGTGTTGTGTTTGTGTTCGGTTCACAAGAACCTCTACTGCATGTGGTACTTGTACTGTCAATGGGTGTCCTAATACTATGGCATCGCTTTGTCTGATTGCTAAAGCTGTCGCTGCCACTGATTTCAGGCATGCAGGCAAAGCCTGAGCTACGGGATCTAATGTACTGGAAAAATAAGCACATGGCTTGCGTGATCCTGCTTGATCCTGAGTGAGTACTGACAAGGCAGTACCTTCGCGTTCTGTAACAAAGAGTGTAAAAGGTTTGCTATAACATGGTGTTGCTAAAACAGGTGCTTGACATAAAGCTTCCTTTAGGCTTTCAAAAGCTTGTGTATGTTCCTGAGTCCAAGGGAGAACAGTCGATGTGGCTGCCTCCTGTGTGGTTAACTGAATGAGTGGTTTTGCTAGAAATGCGTACTGAGGGATCCACTGCCTACAATATGAAGTGAGGCCTATGAAAGCCCGCACCTCCTTTTGTGTCTGGGGTATTGACATGTTAGCAATTAACTGGATGCGATCTGGTGTAAGCTGCCTTCCCTCCTTGGACAGCGAGTGACCAAGATAAATAACTCGCTGAACACAGAATTGCAGCTTAGAAGGGGACACCTTGTGCCCATTGTCGGCTAGGAAATGTAAAACTGTCAGAGAAGCTTTTTCACATTCTGGCTCGCTTCTCGCGGTGATCAGCAGATCATCGACATATTGAAGTAGTGCAGTATTGACTGGCATGTGGATACTGTCAAGTTCTCGTTTCAGTGCTTGGCTGTAGATGCTGGGGCTTTCTGTAAATCCTTGAGGAGCGCGTGAGAATTTAAAGCTGCGCCCATTTAAACTGAATCCGAACAAGTATTGGCTTTCCGGATCTATTGGGACGCTGAAAAAGGCATTCTTGAGATCAATTACAGTAAAAAATGTTGCTTCGGAATCAATTGCTGTCAACAATGATGATATATCAGGGACCACAGGGAATTGTGGTACAATACACTTGTTTAGTTCACGCAAATCAATAACCAATCGGTACACTGGTGGAGCAGTAGGATCAGTTCGTTTAAGAATCGGAATTATCGGTGAATTACATACATTGGAGTCTGTTTCTACAACTACTCCCTGGGCAATTAGCTCATCAATGATTTTCAACAAAGCCACTACAGCATCATGCGGTAACTTGTATTGTCGCATTCGTGGTAGTACCACTCCTGCTTTCAATGTAACTCGATAGGGTGTAATGTTCATGCAGCCAACATCCGTAGGGCCTTGTGCCCATAGATGTACTGGTAAAGTCTGTAGTCGGGGATCCATGTCTCTAGACACATAGTGACCTTTAAAATCACGCAAAAACAACCTTACTCCTTCCGGAGAACAACATATTATGGCTCCTAGTGCTTTCAGAGTTTTAATTCCTAACAAATTTTCTGGGCATGATTTAGTAAGCAATAAATCTGTAGTTCGTGTCAAAGGTCCTATCGTAAGTGGTAGAGGCTGTGATACTTCATTAACAATAGGTTTTCCTGAAAAACCAAGGGAAACATTTTGAGAGCCTGAGAGGGGTGCCCCTGGAACTTCACTACGTTTTATGGTTGTTCGACTTGCCCCTGTATCGAGTAAGAATTTTCTATCTTGACCTAATAATTCACTATGTACATAAGGTCCTTCTTGATCTACCGGAATCTCGATAAGCGGTAAGTCAACTTCCCTCTCTAGGCTGGTTCATGCGTAACGCTGATACTCAGGGTATTCATACTGTGCAGTCTGATACATTTGTTGTGTTGTGGTTTGTGTGGCAGTAGCAGGCAACGGTGGTGCAGCTGGCACAAACTGTATGGGTTGCTGTGAGGCTGGCATAGACTGTTGCTGAACTGGCACGGACTGTCCATGCTGCATAGCTCCTTGTTCATTCTGATCTTGTCTAACTAATCGTGGTCTCTCTTTTGCAATACCTGTAGCTATATTACGTTTCAGGACTTGACAATCATGTACATAATGGCCTAGTTGTTTACAGTAATTGCAGGTTCCTTTTACAGGAACTGCAGAATCACCAGAATGTGTCACACCCTTTTTGTGACCATCTGCTGGTACTGTCTGAGAAACTAGCATTTTCATTTTTGTATCCTTCATGCGTTTATGCTCGTGTTCTTGTTCATCCCTAATTCTATTGTGATGATACTGTAACATTTGTAGCATTTGCGACGGAGTGTTACTTTGCCAGGTACTCTCGAATTTCAATATTCTATTCTTCACTGGGGGCAATGCATTTTCCACTAATTTTGTCACAAATAGATGTGGATATGAGTCACTACTTGCTTTTATACCACTATTTATACCAAAACATTTTTCAAATCGAGCATAATAATCGCTTGTGTCTTCATCTTGCTTTTGTTTACAGGCTGTGATTGCACCCCAATCTTCCTTTTTTGTAGTTAATAAACGTGGCAGTACCTGTACTAGTAAACCTGGTAATAGTTTAACTTTATCCCCGAGCCCTGAACCTGCAGTTCGGCCCCTTTCTTCCTCTGCTAATGCTGTCCAGTCTATCTTTTGGTCTCCCACTTCCCACTCTTTTTCTTTCAGTTTTTCATATATGCCAGCAGGCAAAAGCACCTTTAATATCGTCATAATATCAGGAAAGGTGTACTCTCCCATCAGTAACATGTCTTTAATTTCTCGGTGGAAACCCGCTGGGTCTTTGTCATGACTAGGTACTACTTTTTTCATTTCTAATAATTCCATTTTTGATATGGGTGTGTAAACAAATACACGGTGAAACTCATTGTCTTCGCCTTTTATTGGGTGCACTTCTCGTAAAGGATTTTGTCTATCCATGTAGTACGGCGTTCTTTCTTTGTGGGGCAGCGAGAGAGAATCCGGACTTATAAAAAGGACGTACTGCTTACGTGACACTAATATCTCTTTAATTAACTTGTTACTAGAACCTCTCCATCTGTACGTGAGTAGTTCCGTTAATATATCAGGTAAAGGACCAGGGTCAGTACGTTGGCTCTTATATAATATGAGGAGTTGCTGAATCATATAGATTCCAGCTAAACGTTGTTCATCTGTACTGAGGTTGAGAAACGTGTGTGCTACGGTCTCATCACCGTATTTTTCAGGACTAACAACCCAGTGCACGGCTGATCTGGCTAATTCTTGCTCATCTATGGAATCGAGGAGGTGATAACCCCTTCGTTCCCGTAGTATTTTATCGGCGGCTTGAAACAAATGTTCAGGAGACTTCAGATTCATTACAGGCGTCGGATACGTTCTGCTATTATTTGGACATACAGAGTGTATTGGATCAGAAAAACATCTAGTATTTTCACAAGATCTTCCTCTGCCTACATAGGCTATGGTCTCTGACTGTCTTGCGGAATTCCCTGATTCGGACACTTCGTCTTGCTCAAACTCGTCTGTTCCCAATCTCTCTTCATGAATACGCTCTATTTCTTTACGTATTTTTCGGCACATGGCTATTATACAATTTTGCTTATCGTGTCTCCCTTCTGATATATTCTGACTCCATCTTGTAAGAATAAGCATTGCATTCGGGTCTACCCCCGGACGATCTTGATTTCTGATTACACAGTTTATGAGGAAACGTAACAGTTCCCCCTGTATCTCTACTTTCTGGAATTCCATAGCTCTGTTAATACATCCTGGATCTCGTCCTGTTTGAACAAAATGATATATGTTATCCAGATGCGTAGTCATTCCTGGTAACCTTGCTAAATACTCTGCGGCTCGTCTGATACGTAATGATGCCAAGACCATTTCGTCCTCTTTACCAACCACCGGGTCATATCTACAATTTACAAGGAGTTCCTTAAGCGTACGTTCATTTACGAACTTAGGTGTACGTGAATGTGCTGACTCTTGAAAAACAAGTTTATTTATTCTAGGTGGTGTGAAAGTACTGCTAGCACCTCCCGTGGCCCTATCTGGGGCGTCGGGTGTGAATGGGTTCGTCGAACGTGACACAGCAACTATGGGTGTCGATACCCCTGTAGAGTCGACTGCGGAGACAGATGCGGAAACAGATGTGCTTGCCGAAGCTTGCGTCGGGACTTGCTGTTGCACGGGGACAGATACCTGATCCTGACGTTGAACCCCTCCGCCGGACGGTCTATGTGGTGTGGCGTTAGCATACTCGGGGGCTGCATCGTCTAGATATGAGGAAAGAAAAACATCTTCTGCGGTTCTGGGATGCCCTTTTGGATGTACCTTAATTGGAAATAATGGGGGTGGCAAGTCTTTTGGCACCTCCGGAACAGCCTTAGGTAGTCCTTCGGCTAGAAGGGGATACATACCATTCATAAGAGCATTTCTTTGTCTATTCACTTGTTCTGATTTCACTCGGATACCTTCCTCAATTAATAGATTTTCTTGAACTTTATTTGAACTTTCTTTACTCCTCTCTTCTTGTCTACGTGCTTTTTCTGTTCGTCTATGAGATTCTTTACGCCATAACTCAACAGCGTCTTTCTGCGACTGTCTGACCTTTCTTTTCCATAACTCTTCCTCCACTTTCATGATGCACTCTGCATCCCAGGTTCCCGCTATGGGCCACCTTTGACTTTCCGGTAATCCTTTGGTATAATCTACCCATAGATCAAGAAACAATATGGCATCTAAGCCATGTTTATGGTACATGAAATGTCCTGGAGTGTCTCTAGGAGGAATAGGAACTGCTTCTTCAAGCACCCCTTTTCTGGTAGTAATCTGTCTTAACTTCGAGAAGAACGGCATATTGACAACTGATCTGATACTTACTCTTGAACTTGCTTAATACGAGAAACACAATAATGAACAGTGAACAATGAACAGTCATTCATACCACAATATGCAAGACATTTTCTGAATACTTTAAACATTAAACATTAAACATTATAACAATGATCGACAATGATGACAGTCTGCCTAACTAATCACCACGCTGAATTCTTGACAATAACTGAATACTTCGGAATACTTGATATACTGCTAAACAGTACATATACACTGCTAAACAGTGCAGACCGGATTTGTGTACCCAAATCCGTCTTGACCGGCACAACCTATGTGCGCGTCAACACGCCTCCCCGGCGATGGTACTCACCGAGTAGCTCCTTGAAACGGAAGGCCTCAGAGAATGGACAGGACTCGATAACTGCGGACATCGGACCCTCTGGACGTCGGAATTTCGGAAAACCTGGTGGGCCTCTGTATACCTCGGATCTTGCTCTCTCAGCTAGGCTCTGGTCGGGATACTTCGCACTTCTCACCGCCTCGTCTGGGTTGATCGCAGCCTCAGTCGCCCCCGCTTGACCGGAGGGAGCTTACAGGAAATCCTGCTGGTACGCGTTTATGGTCCGTCCAGCTGTGGCAGGAGACCGGGCCTGCAACGCACCGCCGGCGCGTGAGATGAGAAAGTGTCCCTGTTCGGGCGCCATTATGTGGTAAATAAAATAAATATTACCGGACTGAATTTCATGCGGAATCTTAAAATAAAGTAAAATAGCTCAAAATAACAAGAGGCAGAATCCGTGGTATAAGAGGTTTTCTAATGGGCTTTATTCCATTCAAAATGGCCGACTCGAGCCGCGGCCTTCAGGTTCCGTCACCACGAGGGTTCAGGAAGTGAAGTACAATAATTCATTAACAGACATGTATTTTTATAATAAGTACATTACAATGAAACGAATGTAGAAGGCGTGACATTTGATAAGAAAAGTGACGTGACAGTGACATAATCGAAACTAGGCGTAATAAGGAACAAAAGAAACATGATTGGTTAGAATTATCAGACATAGGTGGATCTATAAGATAATACTTGGCATAGATGCGCGCGCGGCAGCATGACGTGTAATTGACGTGCAACTAGGGGGTGAAGGGGACTTGACATTTAGCTCTACATGTGGAGACGAGAAGTCTGGGGTCAAGTCAACCTAATCCCAAATCATATCTAACATCCTATGTTTAAAGAACTATGTTATCCACAAGGAAGGACTCTCGGACAGAATCTATTCTATACTGACTGTGTGCGTGTACAAGCGTCTAAGTGTCTATATGAGATGCGAGGGGCAGAAAACTTTCCATGGCAACAGGGCTATGAATCACTTGCAGGAGGACGGAAAGGCTGAGTCCTCTGCTTGTGAGCTAAAGGAAATGTTTACCTAAATCACTGGACAGGAATGCATCGGCTGGAGAGCAAAATAGATAATTCGAAGGTGAAATACAACTTCTTGGCAGACAGGCGAAAACTGGCCGAGGCAGGCACCGTTAGCTGCACAGGGAGTAGGACAAAGTTCATGGATACAGATGCGAGCTCAAGCTGAAGCTGTCAGAGACAGAGAGCAGGGAAAGGCTTTGAGGACAGAATCGGGCCTACTCGCCTGAACTGTAAAAATGAAGTAACTTAGCCATATAAAGTCGGTGGCCTTTCATACTTAGGAATCGAATATCCAGCCCATTGATGGCGGATCTGACAGAGAACATGTTGACGGTAGACACACATATGTTTGCGTCTTAGAAACTGGAACTGGAGGGAACATACATGTACTTGTAACATGCATATAGAACCGTTGGGGTCCAAGATAGGGGACATAACTGATCAGGAAAATCCACATTTCCACATGAGTGGCGAGGCTGGCTCTGGTGGTGGTGATGCTGGCTCTCGGTGAGGTGATGCTGGCTCTGTGTGCGGCAAGGCTGGCTGTGTTGGTGGTGCGGCTGCCAGTGGGCCTGCTCCCTGGTCTGTACTTGTGCTGGCTGGAGGTGATTTATGTGGCCGGTGTGCCGTCTCTCCTGCAGCATGCCCTGTCCTGCATGATGTCACATCTGTGGACAGAAATACAACATTGGCTCAGTGTCCCTGAAGGGCTGCATTGCAAGCGTCACAATAAATCATTTCACATTCCAATATGTCCCCTGTCTCCTTGTGCCTCGAGTGCGTGACATGCCTTGTTGCCCTGTAACATTTACGTCATGGTTAGTGTTGCCCTGACTACATCTCCCGGAATGCATTGCCTGTCTGCACTGACACGTGTGGACTGCAGTGTGATTCTCGTTTCACATTTGGGGGATGTGGGATAGGGGTAGGGGGGGCTACATTGCTGTGCTTTTGTCTTACCTTGGTGTGTTGCGGCTCTGGCAGAGCTGTCGGCGTCCCCAAGTCCCACGACGCTCTCTTGCTCGATTGTGCCCGCCACCAGCTCCTCCAGTTCGGTGAGGGCAGGTGCCCTGTTGGTTCCACCTCTGGTCTGGCTGGCCTCCTTCTGGATGTCGCCCATCTTCCTCTTGGTTACAATCCGGAGGTCATACCAGCGCTTTTTGAGGACCTCAATGTCCCTGTGGGTCACTCCCACAGCATTGACCTGCGCCTGGATGGCCAGCCATATGTTGCGCTTTTCCACCTCAGGCACTTGCAGGGATTGCCTGCCGAACAGCTTCTGGTGCTGCTTCACGACCTCCTCCACCAGCACCTGGAGTTCCTTGGGGCTAAATTTCAGCTTCCTCCTCCTTTCCCCTCCGTCTTTCTGTGATCTCTGGCTGGACATGCTGTTCGTTTACCCGCTCGCACATGCAATGGCTCCCTGCCTCTCCTCTGCACTCCAAGCCTCTCCAGGGTCGGCTAATTATGTACACCTGCCTGGGTGTGGCCACTTCGGCTAATTAAGTACACCTGCCTGGGTGTGGGCAGTTCCTGGTTGGGTGGGCTGTCGTTGCACTGGATTCGCTGTTTCGTCAAGTCATGTGATTTTCTTTACCGAATCCGTACATACCGATTCCGTATTTTCCGATTCGGTAACTACCACCTCGGTATTTTCCGATTCGGTAACTTCCACCTCGGTATTTTCCGATTCGGTAAATACCACCTCGGTATTTACCGATTCGGTGAATTCCGATTCGTAATTACTGAATGTTACCGAATCGGTAACTGTTACCGAATTTTTACCTACATATAACTTACCGGTTCAAATTTACCGAAACGGTACGGCTCGGTATTTATGAACCGGTAAAATTTATTTACCTACATGAGGCCCTTTGAGATTGAGATTTTGAGATTTTGAGATTTTGAGATTTTGAGATTGAGATTTTGAGATTGAGATTGAGATTTTGAGATTGAGATTTTGAGATTTTGAGATTGAGATTTTGAGATTGAGATTTTGAGATTGAGATTTTGAGATTTTGAGATTTTGAGATTTTGAGATTGAGATTTTGAGATTGAGATTTTGAGATTGAGATATTAAGATTTTGAGATTGAGATTTTGAGATTGAGATTTTGAGATTGAGATTTTGAGATTGAGATATTGAGATATTGAGATATTGAGATATTGAGATATTGAGAGTTTGAGAGTTTGAGAGTTTGAGATTGAGATATTGAGATTTTGAGATCGAGATATTGAGATATTGAGATATTGAGATTTTGAGATATTGAGATTGAGATATTGAGATATTGAGATATTGAGATTTTGAGATTTTGAGATATTGAGATATTGAGATTTTGAGATTTTGAGATTGAGATATTGAGATGTTGAGATATTGAGATATTGAGATATTGAGATTTTGAGATTGAGATATTGAGATATTGAGATATTGAGATTTTGAGATTGAGATATTGAGATATTGAGATATTGAGAGTTTGAGAGTTTGAGATATTGAGATATTGAGATTGAGATATTGAGATATTGAGAGTTTGAGAGTTTGAGATTGAGATATTGAGATTGAGATATTGAGATATTGAGATTTTGAGATTTTGAGATTTTGAGATATTGAGATATTGAGATTGAGATATTGAGATATTGAGATATTGAGATTTTGAGATTTTGAGACATTGAGAGTTTGAGAGTTTGAGAGTTTGAGATCTTGAGATATTGAGAGTTTGAGATTTTGAGATTTTGAGAGTTTGAGAGTTTGAGATTGAGATATTGAGATATTGAGATATTGAGATTGAGATATTGAGATATTGAGATATTGAGATATTGAGAAATTGAGAAATTGAGAGTTTGAGAGTTTGAGAGTTTGAGATATTGAGATATTGAGATTTTGAGATATTGAGATTTTGAGATTGAGATATTGAGATATTGAGATTTTGAGATTGAGATATTGAGATATTGAGATATTGAGAGTTTGAGAGTTTGAGATTGAGATATTGAGATTTTGAGATTGAGATATTGAGATATTGAGATTTTGAGATATTGAGATTTTGAGAATGAGATATTGAGATATTGAGATTTTGAGATTGAGATATTGAGATTTTGAGATTGAGATATTGAGATATTGAGATTTTGAGATTGAGATATTGAGATTTTGAGATATTGAGATATTGAGATATTGAGATTTTGAGATTTTGAGATTGAGATATTGAGATATTGAGATATTGAGATTTTGAGATTGAGATATTGAGATATTGAGATTTTGAGATTGAGATATTGAGATATTGAGATATTGAGATATTGAGAAATTGAGTGTTTGAGAGTTTGAGAGTTTGAGATTGAGATATTGAGATATTGAGATATTGAGATATTGAGATTTTGAGATATTGAGATATTGAGATTGAGATATTGAGATATTGAGATATTGAGATATTGAGAAATTGAGAAATTGAGAGTTTGAGAGTTTGAGATTGAGATATTGAGATATTGAGATATTGAGATATTGAGAAATTGAGATATTGAGAAATTGAGAGTTTGAGAGTTTGAGAGTTTGAGTTTGAGAGTTTGAGATATTGAGATTTTGAGATTGAGATATTGAGATATTGAGATATTGAGATATTGAGATATTGAGAAATTGAGAGTTTGAGAGTTTGAGAGTTTGAGATTGAGATATTGAGATATTGAGATTGAGATATTGAGATATTGAGATATTGAGAATTTGAGAGTTTGAGATATTGATATTGAGATTGAGATATTGAGATATTGAGAGTTTGAGAGTTTGAGATTGAGATATTGAGATTGAGATATTGAGATATTGAGATTTTGAGATTTTGAGATTTTGAGATATTGAGATATTGAGATTGAGATATTGAGATATTGAGATATTGAGATTTTGAGACATTGAGAGTTTGAGAGTTTGAGTTTGAGATCTTGAGATATTGAGAGTTTGAGATTTTGAGATTTTGAGAGTTTGAGAGTTTGAGATTGAGATATTGAGATATTGAGATATTGAGATTGAGATATTGAGATATTGAGATATTGAGATATTGAGAAATTGAGAAATTGAGAGTTTGAGAGTTTGAGAGTTTGAGATTGAGATATTGAGATATTGAGATTTTGAGATTGAGATATTGAGATATTGAGATATTGAGAGTTTGAGAGTTTGAGAGTTTGAGATTGAGATATTGAGATTTTGAGATTGAGATATTGAGATTTTGAGATATTGAGATTTTGAGATTGAGATATTGAGATTTTGAGATATTGAGATTTTGAGATTGAGATATTGAGATATTGAGATTTTGAGATTGAGATATTGAGATTTTGAGATTGAGATATTGAGATATTGAGATTTTGAGATTGAGATATTGAGATATTGAGAGTTTGAGAGTTTGAGATTGAGATATTGAGATTTTGAGATTGAGATATTGAGATATTGAGATTTTGAGATATTGAGATTTTGAGATTGAGATATTGAGATATTGAGATTTTGAGATTGAGATATTGAGATTTTGAGATTGAGATATTGAGATATTGAGATTTTGAGATTGAGATATTGAGATTTTGAGATATTGAGATATTGAGATATTGAGATTTTGAGATTTTGAGATTGAGATATTGAGATATTGAGATATTGAGATTTTGAGATTGAGATATTGAGATATTGAGATTTTGAGATTTTGAGATTGAGATATTGAGATATTGAGATTTTGAGATATTGAGATATTGAGATATTGAGATTTTGAGATTGAGATATTGAGATATTGAGATTTTGAGATTTTGAGACATAAAGATTTTGAGATTTGGAGATATTGAGACATTGAGAGTTTGAGACATTGAGAGTTTGAGATATTGAGAGTTTGAGTGTTTGAGAGTTTGAGAGTTTGAGATATTGAGATATTGAGATTGAGATATTGAGATATTGAGATATTGAGATTTTGAGACATTGAGAGTTTGAGAGTTTGAGAGTTTGAGATCTTGAGATATTGAGAGTTTGAGATTTTGAGATTTTGAGAGTTTGAGAGTTTGAGATTGAGATATTGAGATATTGAGATATTGAGATTGAGATATTGAGATATTGAGATATTGAGATATTGAGAAATTGAGAAATTGAGAGTTTGAGAGTTCGAGAGTTTGAGATTGAGATATTGAGATATTGAGATTTTGAGATTGAGATATTGAGATATTGAGATATTGAGAGTTTGAGAGTTTGAGAGTTTGAGATTGAGATATTGAGATTTTGAGATTGAGATATTGAGATTTTGAGATATTGAGATTTTGAGATTGAGATATTGAGATTTTGAGATATTGAGATTTTGAGATTGAGATATTGAGATATTGAGATTTTGAGATTGAGATATTGAGATTTTGAGATTGAGATATTGAGATATTGAGATTTTGAGATTGAGATATTGAGATATTGAGAGTTTGAGAGTTTGAGATTGAGATATTGAGATTTTGAGAATGAGATATTGAGATATTGAGATTTTGAGATATTGAGATTTTGAGATTGAGATATTGAGATATTGAGATTTTGTGATTGAGATATTGAGATTTTGAGATTGAGATATTGAGATATTGAGATTTTGAGATTGAGATATTGAGATTTTGAGATATTGAGATATTGAGATATTGAGATTTTGAGATTTTGAGATTGAGATATTGAGATATTGAGATATTGAGATTTTGAGATTGAGATATTGAGATATTGAGATTTTGAGATTTTGAGATTGAGATATTGAGATATTGAGATTTTGAGATATTGAGATATTGAGATATTGAGATTTTGAGATTGAGATATTGAGATATTGAGATTTTGAGATTTTGAGACATAAAGATTTTGAGATTTGGAGATATTGAGACATTGAGAGTTTGAGACATTGAGAGTTTGAGATATTGAGAGTTTGAGTGTTTGAGAGTTTGAGAGTTTGAGATATTGAGATATTGAGATATTGAGATTGAGATATTGAGATATTGAGATATTGAGATATTGAGAAATTGAGTGTTTGAGAGTTTGAGAGTTTGAGATTGAGATATTGAGATATTGAGATATTGAGATATTGAGATATTGAGATTTTGAGATATTGAGATTTTGAGATTGAGATATTGAGATATTGAGATTTTGAGAGATTGAGAGATTGAGATATTGAGATATTGAGAGATTGAGAGTTTGAGAGTTTGAGATTGAGATATTGAGATATTGAGATTTTGAGATTGAGATATTGAGATATTGAGATTTTGAGATATTGAGATTTTGAGATTGAGATATTGAGATATTGAGATATTGAGATTGAGATATTGAGATCTTGAGATATTGAGATATTGAGATTGAGATATTGAGATATTGAGATTTTGAGATTGAGATATTGAGATATTGAGATATTGAGATATTGAGAGATTGAGAGTTTGAGAGTTTGAGATTGAGATATTGAGATATTGAGATTTTGAGATTGAGATATTGAGATATTGAGATATTGAGATTTTGAGATATTGAGATTTTGAGATTGAGATATTGAGATATTGAGATATTGAGATTGAGATATTGAGATTTTGAGATATTGAGATATTGAGATATTGAGATTTTGAGATTTTGAGATTGAGATATTGAGATATTGAGATATTGAGATTTTGAGATTGAGATATTGAGATATTGAGATTTTGAGATTTTGAGATTGAGCTATTGAGATATTGAGATTTTGAGATATTGAGATTTTGAGATTGAGATATTGAGATATTGAGATTGAGATATTGAGATATTGAGATTTTGAGATTTTGAGATATTGAGATTTTGAGATATTGAGATATTGAGATTTTGAGATATTGAGATATTGAGATTTTGAGATTTTGAGATTTTGAGATTTTGAGATTGAGATATTGAGATATTGAGATATTGAGATTTTGAGATTGAGATATTGAGATATTGAGATATTGAGATTTTGAGATATTGAGATTTTGAGATTGAGATATTGAGATTTTGAGATTGAGATATTGAGATATTGAGATATTGAGATTTTGAGATTGAGATATTGAGATTTTGAGATTGAGATTTTGAGATATTGAGATATTGAGATATTGAGATTTTGAGATATTGAGATTTTGAGATTTTGAGATTTTGAGATATTGAGATTTTGAGATATTGCGATATTGAGATTTTGAGATTGAGATATTGAGATATTGAGATATTGAGATATTGAGATTTTGAGATATTGAGATTTTGAGATATTGAGATATTGAGATATTGAGATATTGAGATATTGAGATATTGAGATTTTGAGATTGAGATTTTGAGATATTGAGATTGAGATATTGAGATTTTGAGATATTGAGATATTGAGATATTGAGATTTTGAGATTGAGATATTGAGATTTTGAGATTGAGATTTTGAGATATTGAGATTTTGAGATTGAGATATTGAGATTTTGAGATTGAGATATTGAGATATTGAGATTTTGAGATATAGAGATTTTGTGATTGAGATATTGAGATATTGAGAGTTTGAGATTTTGAGATATTGAGATATTGAGATATTGAGATTTTGAGATATTGAGATTTTGAGATTGAGATATTGAGATTTTGAGATTGTGAGATTGAGATATTGAGATTTTGAGATTGAGATATTGAGATATTGAGATATTGAGATATTGAGATTTTGAGATATTGAGATATTGAGATTTTGAGATTGAGATATTGAGATATTGAGATATTGAGATTTTGAGATATTGAGATTTTGAGATTGAGATATTGAGATTTTGAGATTTTGAGATTGAGATTTTGAGATTTTGAGATTTTGTGATTTTGAGATTTTGTGATTTTGAGATTGAGATTGAGATATTGAGATTGAGATATTGAGATTGAGATTTTGAGATTGAGATTTTGAGATTGAGATTTTGAGATTGAGATTTTGAGATTTTTAGATTGAGATTTTGTGATTTTGAGATTTTGTGATTTTGTGATTTTGTGATTTTGTGATTTTGAGATTGAGATTGATATTGAGATTGAGATATTGAGATTGAGATTTTGAGATTGAGATTTTGAGATTTTGAGATTGAGATATTGAGATTGAGATTTTGAGATTGAGATTGAGATTTTGAGATTGAGATTTTGAGATTGAGATTTTGAGATTGAGATTTTGAGATTTTGAGATTGAGATTTGAGATTTTGAGATTGAGATTTTGAGATTGAGATTTTGAGATTGAGATTTTGACATTGAGAGATTTTGAGATTGAGAGATTTTGAGATTGAGAGATATTGAGATTTTGAGATTGAGAGATTTTGAGATTTTGAGATTGAGAGATTTTGAGATTTTGAGATTAGGATTGAGATTTTGAGATTTTGAGATATTGAGATTTTGAGATATTGAGATATTGAGATTTTGAGATATTGAGATATTGAGATTTTGAGATTTTGAGATTTTGAGATTTTGAGATTGAGATATTGAGATATTGAGATATTGAGATTTTGAGATTGAGATATTGAGATATTGAGATATTGAGATTTTGAGATATTGAGATTTTGAGATTGAGATATTGAGATTTTGAGATTGAGATATTGAGATATTGAGATATTGAGATTTTGAGATTGAGATATTGAGATATTGAGATATTGAGATTGAGATATTGAGATATTGAGATTTTGAGATTGAGATATTGAGATATTGAGATATTGAGATATTGAGAGATTGAGAGTTTGAGAGTTTGAGATTGAGATATTGAGATATTGAGATTTTGAGATTGAGATATTGAGATATTGAGATATTGAGATTTTGAGATATTGAGATTTTGAGATTGAGATATTGAGATATTGAGATATTGAGATTGAGATATTGAGATTTTGAGATATTGAGATATTGAGATATTGAGATTTTGAGATTTTGAGATTGAGATATTGAGATATTGAGATATTGAGATTTTGAGATTGAGATATTGAGATATTGAGATTTTGAGATTTTGAGATTGAGCTATTGAGATATTGAGATTTTGAGATATTGAGATTTTGAGATTGAGATATTGAGATATTGAGATTGAGATATTGAGATATTGAGATTTTGAGATTTTGAGATATTGAGATTTTGAGATATTGAGATATTGAGATTTTGAGATATTGAGATATTGAGATTTTGAGATTTTGAGATTTTGAGATTTTGAGATTGAGATATTGAGATATTGAGATATTGAGATTTTGAGATTGAGATATTGAGATATTGAGATATTGAGATTTTGAGATATTGAGATTTTGAGATTGAGATATTGAGATTTTGAGATTGAGATATTGAGATATTGAGATATTGAGATTTTGAGATTGAGATATTGAGATTTTGAGATTGAGATTTTGAGATATTGAGATATTGAGATATTGAGATTTTGAGATATTGAGATTTTGAGATTTTGAGATTTTGAGATATTGAGATTTTGAGATATTGCGATATTGAGATTTTGAGATTGAGATATTGAGATATTGAGATATTGAGATATTGAGATTTTGAGATATTGAGATTTTGAGATATTGAGATATTGAGATATTGAGATATTGAGATATTGAGATATTGAGATTTTGAGATTGAGATTTTGAGATATTGAGATTGAGATATTGAGATTTTGAGATATTGAGATATTGAGATATTGAGATTTTGAGATTGAGATATTGAGATTTTGAGATTGAGATTTTGAGATATTGAGATTTTGAGATTGAGATATTGAGATTTTGAGATTGAGATATTGAGATATTGAGATTTTGAGATATAGAGATTTTGTGATTGAGATATTGAGATATTGAGAGTTTGAGATTTTGAGATGTTGAGATATTGAGATATTGAGATTTTGAGATATTGAGATTTTGAGATTGAGATATTGAGATTTTGAGATTGTGAGATTGAGATATTGAGATTTTGAGATTGAGATATTGAGATATTGAGATATTGAGATATTGAGATTTTGAGATATTGAGATATTGAGATTTTGAGATTGAGATATTGAGATATTGAGATATTGAGATTTTGAGATATTGAGATTTTGAGATTGAGATATTGAGATTTTGAGATTTTGAGATTGAGATTTTGAGATTTTGAGATTTTGTGATTTTGAGATTTTGTGATTTTGAGATTGAGATTGAGATATTGAGATTGAGATATTGAGATTGAGATTTTGAGATTGAGATTTTGAGATTGAGATTTTGAGATTGAGATTTTGAGATTTTTAGATTGAGATTTTGTGATGTTGAGATTTTGTGATTTTGTGATTTTGTGATTTTGTGATTTTGAGATTGAGATTGATATTGAGATTGAGATATTGAGATTGAGATTTTGAGATTGAGATTTTGAGATTTTGAGATTGAGATATTGAGATTGAGATTTTGAGATTGAGATTGAGATTTTGAGATTGAGATTTTGAGATTGAGATTTTGAGATTGAGATTTTGAGATTTTGAGATTGAGATTTTGAGATTTTGAGATTGAGATTTTGAGATTGAGATTTTGAGATTGAGATTTTGACATTGAGAGATTTTGAGATTGAGAGATTTTGAGATTGAGAGATATTGAGATTTTGAGATTGAGAGATTTTGAGATTTTGAGATTGAGAGATTTTGAGATTTTGAGATTAGGATTGAGATTTTGAGATTTTGAGATTTTGAGATTGAGATTGAGATTTTGAGATTTTGAGATTTTGAGATTTTGAGATTTTGAGATTGAGATTTTGAGATTTTGAGATTGAGATTTTGAGATTGAGATTTTGAGATTGAGATTTTGAGATTGAGATTTGGAGATTTGGAGATTTTGAGATTTTTAGATTTTGAGATTGAGATTTTGAGATTTTGAGATTGAGATTTTGAGATTGAGATTTTCAGATTTTGAGATTGAGATTTTGAGATTTTGAGATTTTGAGATTGAGATTTTGAGATTGAGATTGAGATTTTGAGATTGAGATTTTGAGATTTTGAGATTTTGAGATTGAAATTTTGAGATTGAGATTTTGTGGTTTTGAGATTTTGTGATTTAGATATTGAGATATTGAGATTTTGAGATATTGAGATTTTGAGATTGAGATTTTGAGATTGAGATATTGAGATATTGAGATATTGAGATTTTGAGATTGAGATTTTGAGATTGAGATATTGAGATATTGAGATATTGAGATATTGAGATATTGAGATTTTGAGATTGAGATTTTGAGATTGAGATATTGAGATATTGAGATATTGAGATATTGAGATTTTGAGATTGAGATTTTGAGATTGAGATTTTGAGATTGAGATATTGAGATATTGAGATATTGAGATTTTGAGATTGAGATTTTGAGATTGAGATATTGAGATATTGAGATATTGAGATTTTGAGATTGAGATATTGAGATATTGAGATATTGAGATTTTGAGATTTTGAGATTTTGAGATATTGAGATTTTGAGATTTTGAGATTGAGATATTGAGATATTGAGATATTGAGATTTTGAGATTGAGATATTGAGATATTGAGATTTTGAGATATTGAGATTTTGAGATTGAGATATTGAGATCTTGAGATTGTGATATTGAGATATTGAGATATTGAGATTTTGAGATTGAGATTTTGAGATTGAGATTTTGAGATTTTGAGATTGAGATTTTGTGATTTTGAGATTTTGAGATTTTGTGATTTTGAGATTTTGAGATTTTGTGATTTTGAGATTTTGTGATTTTGAGATTTTGAGATTGAGATTTTGAGATTGAGATTTTGTGATTTTGTGAGATTGAGATATTGAGATTTTGAGATTGAGATTTTGAGATTGAGATTTTGAGATTGAGATTTTGAGATTGAGATTGAGATTTTGAGATTGAGATATTGAGATTTTGAGATTGAGATATTGAGATATTGAGATTTTGAGATTTTGAGATTGAGATATTGAGATATTGAGATATTGAGAGTTTGAGAGTTTGAGATTGAGATATTGAGATTGAGAGATTGAGATATTGAGATATTGAGATATTGAGATTGAGATATTGAGATATTGAGATTTTGAGACATTGAGAGTTTGAGAGTTTGAGATATTGAGATATTGAGAGTTTGAGATATTGAGAGTTTGAGAGTTTGAGAGTTTGAGAGTTTGAGATATTGAGATATTGAGATATTGAGATATTGAGATATTGAGAAATTGAGTGTTTGAGAGTTTGAGAGTTTGAGATTGAGATATTGAGATATTGAGATATTGAGATATTGAGATTTTGAGATATTGAGATTTTGAGATTGAGATATTGAGATATTGAGATTTTGAGAGATTGAGAGATAGAGATATTGAGATATTGAGAGATTGAGAGTTTGAGAGTTTGAGATTGAGATATTGAGATATTGAGATTTTGAGATTGAGATATTGAGATATTGAGATATTGAGATTTTGAGATTGAGATTTTGAGATTGAGATTTTGAGATTTTTAGATTTTGAGATTGAGATTTTGAGATTTTGAGATTTTGAGATTGAGATTTTGAGATTGAGATTTTGAGATTGAGATTGAGATTTTGAGATTGAGATTTTGAGATTGAGATTTTGAGATTTTGAGATTTTGAGATTGAGATTTTGAGATTGAGATTTTGAGATTGAGATTTTGAGATTGAGATATTGAGATTTTGAGATTGAGATTTTGAGATTGAGATTTTGAGATTGAGATTTTGAGATTGAGATTGAGATTTTGAGATTGAGATTGAGATTTTGAGATTAAGATTGACATTTTGAGATTTTGAGATTTTGAGATTGAGATTTTGAGATTTTGAGATTGAGAGATTTTGAGATTGAGATTGAGATTTTGAGATATTGAGATTTTGAGATTGAGATATTGAGATATTGAGATTGAGATATTGAGATATTGAGATTTTGAGATTTTGAGATTGAGATATTGAGATTTTGAGATTGAGATATTGAGATTTTGAGATTGAGATATTGAGATTTTGAGATACTGAGATATTGAGATATTGAGATTTTGAGATTTTGAGATTGAGATATTGAGATATTGAGATATTGAGATTTTGAGATTGAGATATTGAGATTTTGAGATTTTGAGATTGAGATATTGAGATATTGAGATATTGAGATTTTGAGATTGAGATATTGAGATATTGAGATTTTGAGATTTTGAGATTGAGATATTGAGATATTGAGATATTGAGATATTGAGATATTGAGATTTTGAGATTGAGATATTGAGATATTGAGATTTTGAGATTGAGATATTGAGATATTGAGATTTTGAGATTTTGAGATTTTAAGATTGAGATATTGAGATTGAGATTTTGAGATATTGAGATATTGAGATATTGAGAAATTGAGAGTTTGAGAGTTTGAGATTGAGATATTGAGATATTGAGATATTGAGATCTTGTGATTTTGAGATTTTGTGATTTTGTGATTTTGAGATTTTGAGATTGAGATTTTGGGATTGAGATTTTGTGATTTTGAGATTGAGATTGAGATATTGAGATTGAGATTTTGAGATTGAGATTTTGAGATTGAGATTTTGAGATTGAGATTGAGATTGAGATTTTGAGATTGAGATTTTGAGATTGAGATTGAGATTTTGAGATTTTGAGATTTTGAGATTGAGATTTTGAGATTGAGATTTTGAGATTGAGATTTTGAGATTTTGAGATTGAGATTTTGAGATTTTGAGATTTTGAGATTGAGATTTTGAGATTGAGATTTTGTGATTTTGAGATTTTGTGATTGAGATATTGAGATATTGAGATTTTGTGATTGAGATATTGAGATATTGAGATTTTGAGATTTTGAGATTGAGATTTTGAGATTGAGATTTTGAGATTGAGATTTTGAGATTGAGATTTTGTGATTTTGAGATTTTGGGCCTCATGTAGGTAGCCAAATACCGGTCGGTAACGGCCGATATTCGGTAAATATGCCGTTACCGACCGGTATTCAGACAAGTGAGATGTAGGAGTCCAAAAACCACTTTTCGGTAAATATGAGGCGGTAAATACCGATTCATATTTACCGAATACATAATTAACGAATCGGTAAATATGAAGTGGTAAATATGAAGTGGTAAAAATTAAAATGACATGTAGGAGCACTCGGTAATTAAGAAATCCAAGAAAATCGGTAAATAAGAGTCGGTAATTAACACGGATTGGAAGCAGGTGGTAACCATCAACAGTGCAGATAAGCAATCCCAAAATGCAACAGCGTGGACAACATGGCCGCTATGTACGTCATTGCAAGGCGCCTACGTCTACAGGCAGCAGGACTGAGGGATTGGCGACGGGAGGAACGCATCTACAGACAGCGCATCACACTCTTCCAGCTGACTGATGCAGAGATACATGAGAGGTACAGGCTACACCCCGAAACCATCATGGACTTAATCAGGGACCTGCACCCACTCCTGGACCAGCCAATAAGAAGGGCGCACGCCATACCCCCACATGTGCAGGTGCTCTGCAGCCCACATCTGTTGGCATCCGGCAGTTATCAGGTGGTGACAGCTGCGGTGGGTGGTGTATCCCAGAGTTGCCTGTCCCGTTCCTTCAGGAATTTCCTGGATGCCATGATGCAGAGAATGCACCACTACATCAGCTTCCACAACACACAGGCTGCACTGCAGAAAACAAAAACAGACATTTCTCACATGGCACAGTTCCCCCATTTCATTGGCTGCAGTGATGGTACACACATCCCAATCTGTCCACCAGCTGACACAGAGCACATCTACAGGATCAGGAAGTCCACCCACTCCATCAATGTGCATACCGAATTGAATGATTTTGTGAATGGTCCTGTGGGTGGCAGAACCAAAAGGTGGGCGTATGCTATTTACAACGAAGTCTGCAAGTTGTCGCACAGTGAGGCGGCTTCCAGATTGAGAGCTATTGACCAAGCAAACATGGAGAAGGCTTTAGCCGTTATAGATAATAGCTTTAGCACTCTCACTTCTAGGATTCATACATGAGACAATAGGCACATGCAAGTACACGGCGCATGCAATGTATAAGCCCCGAATTTGGCGTGCGTCCTATGAGGTATCCCAGTGCCTGTGATTACACCTTCTTTCACTCTGCTTGCAAACGGTATTTATTTAATTTTGAATAATGAAGCTTGCTGTGGGATGTGAGTGGGAATCCCGTACATAACTGTCTCGCATAAAGTTGTCTGCTGCAATACTGTTCTTTTTCCACCCCCGCATGTGCGGCTGGATGTTTCCATCTGGCCTTCGATTCCAACCTTGAAAGCAGAGTTCAACAAGTTGAGCAGAATAGAGCGCTATTGTCCCACAAAGAGGTGCCTTTGACTTCCTCTCATGAAACATTTGTCCTTCACGTTGCTAATACGCGCACTGAGGTACAGGCGCCTCTGAATACTGACCTCCCCCTGCATTTCGGCTCTTTGATCCAAACTATTTTCAATGCCTCGTCCACGACCGGCCTGGCTCATTTTTTTAAACATGTGGGCTCGGGTCTCGTGACCTCTTTCCAAACTATTTTTGGTGTAATTCCGGCATTTGTTCATTCACTTTTCTCGAGCATCTTTGGAGGTGTCCCGCTGCTCCTGGCGCTAGTGGCAGGTGTGCTGCTTTTCCTTTTCATACTCCGGAATGGCTGCTCCTTCTGTGCCACACGAGCACCTGTCCCGTCTGCATCTTCTTCGTGATAGGATGCTTGACTTCTATGGTACTTTGCCATTGGCGACTTTGAGCCTGGCTTATGGATTATCCTTCAGGTATTCCTACTTCACCTGCGTACAACCTGTATTTCACTGCCTGGATTGTCCCTTTGAATGGCCTCTGGATTTGTGCTTGACCAACATGGTGTCTCCGGTGCCGGATTTCGATCGACTGATGAGGCCCTTAGTGTCTCACGAGTTGTCCTGTTCTGGTGTCCGGATCATGGCGTGTGGTGCGGCGCATGGTATCCTGGGTAATTGGGACATCTCAGCGGCAGCCTACGACTTCTTGGCTATGAGCTATTTGGAGGAACATTCCGGGTGCCCTCTGATTGTGCTAGAGGCTCCGTTGGTTGGAGAACACGTATGTTCCTTTTCTTTACTTAATTGGGTGGCTGAGACTTTTAGTGGCCCTGCAAACGATTTTTTGTTGGAAGCCGTGGCCACATATGCTGCCTATACATTCATGGATTAACTGGACTGTCGTCCATTGCGCCTGTGCTACTGGACAGCACCCTGGCGCAACATTTATTTCTTTTATTTCTCTTTTTTCTCTTCCTGATGGTCGGCTTGAGTTTTTTACTATACTTGCATTGTGTTTTTTGGATTTTTATGCTGCAATTAATTGGACTTTAGGACTTTGGCGCTGCATTGGTTATGCCTTGTTCTGCTCTGACAAAACTGAACTCTGCGTTCTCTCTTTTCTTGCCTATTAAATATTGCTTCGCTCAAGGGGGCGTGTAGTGAGTTCTCCCTGAATACGTACATACATTGTTCAGTTAGCATACCACGTTGAATGTTATGTAGCCATCTTTTTGTCTTTGCACACGACACTGCGTTTACATGTTCTTTCTTGAATAAACTGCTGACTCGAGACTTCCTTCAGACGAGTGCAATCAGTTGTTACCATCCCAAGCTCTGCGCAGTGACCTTGGTCTGTACATGCTGTGACACACAGTCTGGAATTTTACACAATGCATGTTTTCCACTCTAGGTTGTTCGACCCACTATTTAGCCATGACACACGCGCAGCTGCAAATACCTGCAAGTTGGTGCTTTTCATATCACAGACATCATGTTTATTATTCAGACCGAAGACGAGCCTTCCTGCGAGAAGGCTCCTGATGCTCCTGTGATGTGATTTCACTAAGCTGATTTTTGAGGTATGGGGTCCCCTATTCAAGCCTAAGAGACCTTCTATTATAGCATAATTATGATATTAGCTACTTAGTTAAGGGAAGGTGGTAGTATCCTCGGTATTTTCCGAATTGCTAAATACCACCTCGGTATTTTCCGATTCGGTAAATACCACCTCGGTATTTACCGATTCGGTGAATTCCGATTCGTGATTACCGAATATTACCGAATCGGTAACTGTTACCGAATTTTTACCTACATATAACTTACCGATTCTAATTTAACGATTCGGTACGGCTCGGTATTTAAGAAACGGTAAAATTTATTTACCTACATGAGGCCCTTTGTGATTTAGATATTGAGATATTGAGATTTTGAGATATTGAGATTTTGAGATTGAGATTTTGAGATTGAGATTTTGAGATTGAGATTGAGATATTGAGATTGAGATTTTGAGATTGAGATTTTAAGATTGAGATTTTGAGATTTTGAGATTGAGATTTTGTGATTTTGAGATTTTGTGATTTTGAGATTTTGAGATTTTGTGATTTTGAGATTTTGTGATTTTGTGATTTTGAGATTTTGAGATTGAGATGTTGAGATTGAGATTTTGTGATTTTGTGAGATTGAGATATTGAGATTGAGATTTTGAGATTGAGATTTTGAGATTGAGATTTTGAGATTGAGATTTTGAGATTGAGATTGAGATTTTGAGATTGAGATATTGAGATTTTGAGATTGAGATATTGAGATATTGAGATATTGAGATTTTGAGATTGAGATATTGAGATATTGAGATATTGAGAGTTTGAGAGTTTGAGAGTTTGAGATATTGAGATATTGAGATTGAGATATTGAGAGTTTCAGAGTTTGAGATTGAGATATTGAGATTGAGATATTGAGATATTGAGATATTGAGATTTTGAGATTTTGAGATTTTGAGATATTGAGATTGAGATATTGAGATATTGAGATATTGAGATTTTGAGATTTTGAGACATTGAGAGTTTGAGTTTGAGAGTTTGAGAGTTTTAGATATTGAGATATTGAGATTTTGAGATTTTGAGAGTTTGAGAGTTTGAGATTTTGAGATTGAGATTTTGAGATTGAGATTTTGAGATTGAGATATTGAGATTGAGATTTTGAGATTTTGAGATTGAGATATTGAGATATTGAGATTTTGAGATTTTGAGATTGAGATTTTGAGATTGAGATTTTGAGATTTTGAGATTGAGATATTGAGATATTGAGATATTGAGATATTGAGAAATTGAGAAATTGAGAGTTTGAGAGTTTGAGAGTTTGAGATTGAGATATTGAGATATTGAGATTTTGAGATTGAGATATTGAGATATTGAGAGTTTGAGAGTTTGAGAGTTTGAGATTGAGATAGAGATTTTGAGATTGAGATATTGAGATATTGAGATATTGAGATTTTGAGATATTGAGATTTTGAGATTGAGATATTGAGATATTGAGATTTTGAGATTGAGATATTGAGATTTTGAGATTGATATTGAGATATTGAGATTTTGAGATTGAGATATTGAGATTTTGAGATATTGAGATATTGAGATATTGAGATATTGAGATTTTGAGATTGAGATATTGAGATATTGAGATATTGAGATTTTGAGATATTGAGATTTTGAGATTTTGAGATATTGAGATATTGAGATTTTGAGATTGATATTGAGATATTGAGATTTTGAGATTGAGATTTTGAGATTGAGATATTGAGATATTGAGATATTGAGATTTTGAGATATTGAGATATTGAGATATTGAGATTTTGAGATTGAGATATTGAGATATTGAGATTTTGAGATATTGAGATTGAGATATTGAGATTTTGAGATATTGAGATTTTGAGATTGAGATATTGAGATTTTGAGATTTTGAGATTGAGATTTTCAGATTGAGATTTTGAGATTTTGTGATTGAGATATTGAGATATTGACATTTTGAGATTTTGAGATTTTGAGATTGAGATATTGAGATATTGAGATCTTGTGATTTTGAGATTTTGTGATTTTGTGATTTTGTGATTTTGAGATTTTGAGATTTTGAGATTGAGATTTTGGGATTGAGATTTTGTGATTTTGAGATTGAGATTGAGATATTGAGATTGAGATTTTGAGATTGAGATTTTGAGATTGAGATTGAGATTGAGATTTTGAGATTGAGATTTTGAGATTGTGATTTTGAGATTGTGATTTTGAGATTTTGAGATTTTGAGATTGAGATTTTGAGATTGAGATTTTGAGATTGAGATTTTGAGATTGAGATTTTGAGATTGAGATTGAGATTTTGAGATTTTGAGATTGAGATTTTGAGATTTTGAGATTGAGATTTTGAGATTGATATTTTGTGATTTTGAGATTTTGTGATTTAGATATTGAGATATTGAGATTTTGAGATATTGAGATTTTGATATTGAGATTTTGAGATTTTGAGATTGAGATTTTGAGATTGAGATTTTGAGATTGAAATTTTGAGATTGAAATTTTGAGATTGAAATTTTGTGGTTTTGAGATTTTGTGATTTAGATATTGAGATATTAAGATTTTGAGATTTTGAGATATTGAGATTTTGAGATTTTGAGATATTGAGATTTTGAGATTGAGATTTTGAGATTGAGATATTGAGATATTGAGATATTGAGATATTGAGATTGAGATATTGAGATATTGAGATATTGAGATATTGAGATATTAAGATTTTGAGATTTTGAGATTTTGATTGAGATATTGAGATATTGAGATATTGAGATATTGAGATTTTGAGATTTTGAGATTGAGATTTTGAGATTGAGATTTTGAGATTGAGATTTTGAGATATTGAGAAATTGAGATATTGAGATATTGAGATATTGAGATTTTGAGATTTTGAGATTGAGATATTGAGATATTGAGATTGAGATATTGAGATATTGAGATTTTGAGATTGAGAAATTGAGATATTGAGATATTGAGATATTGAGATTTTGAGATTTTGAGATTGAGATATTGAGATATTGAGATTGAGATATTGAGATATTGAGATTTTGAGATTGAGATATTGAGATATTGAGATATTGAGATATTAAGATTTTGAGATTTTGAGATTTTGAGATTGAGATTTTGAGATTGAGATATTGAGATATTGAGATATTGAGATATTGAGATTTTGAGATATTGAGATATTGAGATATTGAGATTTTGAGATTGAGATTTTGAGATTGAGATATTGAGATATTGAGATATTGAGATATTGAGATTTTGAGATTGAGATATTGAGATTTTGAGATTTTGAGATTGAGATTTTGAGATTGAGATTTTGAGATTGAAATTTTGAGATTGAAATTTTGTGGTTTTGAGATTTTGTGATTTAGATATTGAGATATTGAGATTTTGAGATTTTGAGATATTGAGATTTTGAGATTGAGATTTTGAGATTTTGAGATATTGAGATTTTGAGATTGAGATTTTGAGATTTTGAGATTTTGAGATATTGAGATTTTGAGATTTTGAGATTGAGATTTTGAGATTTTGAGATTTTGAGATTTTGAGATATTGAGATTTTGAGATTGAGATATTGAGATTTTGAGATTTTGAGATTGAGATATTGAGATTGAGATATTGAGATATTGAGATATTGAGATATTGAGATTTTGAGATTGAGATATTGAGATATTGAGATATTGAGATATTAAGATTTTGAGATTTTGAGATTTTGAGATTGAGATTTTAAGATTGAGATATTGAGATATTGAGATATTGAGATTTTGAGATTTTGAGATTGAGATATTGAGATATTGAGATTGAGATATTGAGATATTGAGATTTTGAGATTGAGAAATTGAGATATTGAGATATTGAGATATTGAGATTTTGAGATTTTGAGATTGAGATATTGAGATATTGAGATTGAGATATTGAGATATTGAGATTTTGAGATTGAGATATTGAGATATTGAGATATTGAGATTTTGAGATTTTGAGATTTTGAGATTGAGATTTTGAGATTGAGATATTGAGATATTGAGATATTGAGATATTGAGATTTTGAGATTTTGAGATTTTGAGATATTGAGATTTTGAGATTTTGAGATTGAGATATTGAGATATTGAGATTGAGATATTGAGATATTGAGATTTTGAGATTGAGATATTGAGATATTGAGATTGAGATATTGAGATATTAAGATTTTGAGATTTTGAGATTGAGATTTTGAGATTGAGATATTGAGATATTGAGATATTGAGATATTGAGATTTTGAGATTGAGATATTGAGATTTTGAGATTGAGATATTGAGATATTGAGATTTTGAGATTTTGAGATTGAGATATTGAGATATTGAGATATTGAGATTTTGAGATTGAGATTGAGATTTTGAGATTGAGATTGACATTTTGAGATTTTGAGATTTTGAGATTGAGATTTTGAGATTTTGAGATTGAGAGATTTTGAGATTGAGATTGAGATTTTGAGATATTGAGATTTTGAGATATTGAGATTGAGATATTGAGATATTGAGATTTTGAGATTGAGATATTGAGATTTTGAGATTGAGATATTGAGATTTTGAGATTGAGATATTGAGATATTGAGATATTGAGATTTTGAGATATTGAGATTGAGATATTGAGATATTGAGATTTTGAGATTGAGATATTGAGATTTTGAGATTGAGATTTTGAGATTGAGATATTGAGATATTGAGATTTTGAGATTTTGAGATTGAGATATTGAGATATTGAGATTTTGAGATTTTGAGATTTTGAGATTGAGATATTGAGATTGAGATATTGAGATATTGAGATATTGAGATATTGAGATTTTGAGATTGAGATGTTGAGATTTTGAGATTGAGATATTGAGATTTTGAGATATTGAGATTGAGATTTTGAGATTGAGATATTGAGATTTTGAGATTGAGATATTGAGATATTGAGATATTGAGATATTGAGATTTTGAGATTGAGATTTTGAGATTATGAGATTTTGAGATTTTGAGATTGAGATATTGAGATTTTGAGATTGAGATATTGAGATTTTGAGATTTTGAGATATTGAGATATTGAGATTGAGATATTGAGATATTGAGATTGAGAGATTTTGAGATTGAGATTGAGATTTTGAGATATTGAGATTTTGAGATATTGAGATTGAGATATTGAGATATTGAGATTTTGAGATTGAGATATTGAGATTTTGAGATTGAGATATTGAGATTTTGAGATTGAGATATTGAGATATTGAGATATTGAGATTTTGAGATTGAGAGATTTTGAGATTGAGATTGAGATTTTGAGAAATTGAGAGTTTGAGAGTTTGAGATTGAGATATTGAGATTTTGAGATTTTGAGATTTTGAGATTTTGAGATATTGAGATTTTGAGATTGAGATATTGAGATAGAGATTTTGAGATTGAGATATTGAGATATTGAGAGATTGAGAGTTTGAGAGTTTGAGATTGAGAGATTGAGAGATTGAGATTTTGAGATTTTGAGATTGAGATATTGAGATTTTGAGATTTTGAGATTTTGAGATTGTGAGATTGTGAGATTGAGATATTGAGATATTGAGATATTGAGATTTTGAGATTGAGATATTGAGATATTGAGATATTGAGATTTTGAGATTGTGAGATTGTGAGATTGAGATATTGAGATATTGAGATATTGAGATTTTGAGATTGAGATATTGAGATATTGAGATATTGAGATTTTGAGATTTTGAGATATTGAGATTTTGAGATATTGAGATTTTGAGATTGAGATATTGAGATTTTGAGATTGAGATTTTGAGATATTGAGATTTTGAGATTGAGATATTGAGATTTTGAGATTGAGATATAGAGATATTGAGATATAGAGATATTGAGATTTTGAGATATAGAGATTTTGAGATTGAGATATTGAGATATTGAGATTGAGATTTTGAGATATTGAGATATTGAGATATTGAGAAATTGAGAAATTGAGAGTTTGAGAGTTTGAGATTGAGATATTGAGATATTGAGATATTGAGATATTGAGAAATTGAGATATTGAGAAATTGAGAGTTTGAGAGTTTGAGAGTTTGAGTTTGAGAGTTTGAGATATTGAGATATTGAGATATTGAGATTTTGAGATTGAGATATTGAGATATTGAGATATTGAGATTGAGATATTGAGATATTGAGATATTGAGAAATTGAGAGTTTGAGATTGAGATATTGAGATATTGAGATTGAGATATTGAGATATTGAGATATTGAGATTTTGAGATATTGAGATTGAGATATTGAGATATTGAGATATTGAGATTTTGAGATTTTGAGATATTGAGATATTGAGATTTTTAGGCTTTGAGATTGAGATATTGAGATATTGAGATATTGAGATTTTGAGATTGAGATATTGAGATATTGAGATATTGAGATATTGAGATATTGAGATTTTGAGATTTTGAGACATTGAGACATTGAGAGTTTGAGAGTTTGAGAGTTTGAGATTTTGAGAGTTTGAGAGTTTGAGAGTTTGAGATTTTGAGATTTTGAGATTTTGAGATATTGAGATATTGAGATATTGAGATTTTGAGATTGAGATATTGAGATATTGAGATTTTGAGATTTTGAGATATTGAGATTTTGAGAAATTGAGAAATTGAGAGTTTGAGAGTTTGAGATTGAGATATTGAGATATTGAGATTGAGATATTGAGATATTGAGATATTGAGAGTTTGAGAGTTTGAGATTAAGATATTGAGATTGAGATATTGAGATATTGAGATAGTGAGATTTTGAGATTTTGAGATTTTGAGATTGAGATATTGAGATATTGAGATATTGAGATTTTGAGATTTTGAGGCATTGAGAGTTTGAGAGTTTGAGAGTTTGAGAGTTTGAGATATTGAGATATTGAGAGTTTGAGATTTTTAGATTTTGAGAGTTTGAGAGTTTGAGATTCAGATATTGAGATATTGAGATATTGAGATTGAGATATTGAGATATTGAGATATTGAGATATTGAGATATTGAGAAATTGAGAAATTGAGAGTTTGAGAGTTTGAGAGATTGAGATATTGAGATATTGAGATATTGAGATTTTGAGATTGAGATATTGAGATATTGAGATATTGAGAGTTTGAGAGTTTGAGATTGAGATATTGAGATTTTGAGATTGAGATATTGAGATATTGAGATATTGAGAGTTTGAGAGTTTGAGATTGAGATATTGAGATTTTGAGATTGAGATATTGAGATATTGAGATTTTGAGATTTTGAGATTGAGATATTGAGATTTTGAGATTTTGAGGCATTGAGAGTTTGAGAGTTTGAGAGTTTGAGAGTTTGAGATATTGAGATATTGAGAGTTTGAGATTTTTAGATTTTGAGAGTTTGAGAGTTTGAGATTCAGATATTGAGATATTGAGATATTGAGATTGAGATATTGAGATATTGAGATATTGAGAAATTGAGAAATTGAGAGTTTGAGAGTTTGAGAGATTGAGATATTGAGATATTGAGATATTGAGATTGAGATATTGAGATATTGAGAGTTTGAGATTGAGATATTGAGATTTTGAGATTGAGATATTGAGATATTGAGATATTGAGAGTTTGAGAGTTCGAGATTGAGATATTGAGATTTTGAGATTGAGATATTGAGATTTTGAGATTTTGAGATTTTGAGATTTTGAGATTGAGATATTGAGATATTGAGATTTTGAGATTGAGATATTGAGATATTGAGATTGAGATATTGAGATATTGAGATATTGAGAGTTTGAGAGTTTGAGATTGAGATATTGAGATTTTGAGATATTGAGATTGAGATATTGAGATATTGAGAGTTTGAGATTGAGATATTGAGATTTTGAGATTGAGATATTGAGATATTGAGATATTGAGAGTTTTAGAGTTTGAGATTGAGATATTGAGATTTTGAGATTGAGATATTGAGATTTTGAGATTTTGAGATTTTGAGATTTTGAGATTGAGATATTGAGATATTGAGATTTTGAGATTGAGATATTGAGATATTGAGATTGAGATATTGAGATATTGAGATATTGAGAGTTTGAGAGTTTGAGATTGAGATATTGAGATTTTGAGATTGAGATATTGAGATTTTGAGATTTTGAGATTTTGAGATTTTGAGATTGAGATATTGAGATTTTGAGATTGAGATATTGAGATATTGAGATTGAGATATTGAGATATTGAGATTTTGAGATTGAGATATTGAGATATTGAGATTTTGAGATTGAGATATTGAGATATTGAGATTTTGAGATATTGAGATTTTGAGATTTTGAGATTTTGAGATTGAGATTTTGAGATTTTGAGATTGAGATATTGAGATATTGAGATTGAGATATTGAGATATTGAGATTTTGAGATTGAGATATTGAGATATTGAGATTTTGAGATTGAGATGTTGAGATGTTGAGATGTTGAGATTGAGATATTGAGATTTTGAGATTGAGATATTGAGATATTGAGATATTGAGATATTGAGATTTTGAGATTGAGATTTTGAGATTTTGAGATTTTGAGATTTTGAGATTGAGATATTGAGATTTTGAGATTGAGATATTGAGATTTTGAGATTTTGAGATATTGAGATATTGAGATTGAGATATTGAGATATTGAGATTGAGAGATTTTGAGATTGAGATTGAGATTTTGAGATATTGAGATTTTGAGATATTGAGATTGAGATATTGAGATATTGAGATTTTGAGATTGAGATATTGAGATTTTGAGATTGAGATATTGAGATATTGAGATATTGAGATTTTGAGATTGAGAGATTTTGAGATTGAGATTGAGATTTTGAGAAATTGAGAGTTTGAGAGTTTGAGATTGAGATATTGAGATATTGAGATTTTGAGATTTTAAGATTTTGAGATATTGAGATTTTGAGATTGAGATATTGAGATAGAGATTTTGAGATTGAGATATTGAGATATTGAGAGATTGAGAGTTTGAGAGTTTGAGATTGAGAGATTGAGAGATTGAGATTTTGAGATTTTGAGATTGAGATATTGAGATTTTGAGATTTTGAGATTTTGAGATTTTGAGATTGTGAGATTGTGAGATTGAGATATTGAGATATTGAGATATTGAGATTTTGAGATTGAGATATTGAGATATTGAGATATTGAGATTTTGAGATTGTGAGATTGTGAGATTGAGATATTGAGATATTGAGATATTGAGATTTTGAGATTGAGATATTGAGATATTGAGATATTGAGATTTTGAGATTTTGAGATATTGAGATTTTGAGATATTGAGATTTTGAGATTGAGATATTGAGATTTTGAGATTGAGATTTTGAGATATTGAGATTTTGAGATTGAGATATTGAGATTTTGAGATTGAGATATAGAGATATTGAGATATAGAGATATTGAGATTTTGAGATATAGAGATTTTGAGATTGAGATATTGAGATATTGAGATTGAGATTTTGAGATATTGAGATATTGAGATATTGAGAAATTGAGAAATTGAGAGTTTGAGAGTTTGAGATTGAGATATTGAGATATTGAGATATTGAGATATTGAGAAATTGAGATATTGAGAAATTGAGAGTTTGAGAGTTTGAGAGTTTGAGTTTGAGAGTTTGAGATATTGAGATATTGAGATATTGAGATTTTGAGATTGAGATATTGAGATATTGAGATATTGAGATTGAGATATTGAGATATTGAGATATTGAGAAATTGAGAGTTTGAGATTGAGATATTGAGATATTGAGATTGAGATATTGAGATATTGAGATATTGAGATTTTGAGATATTGAGATTGAGATATTGAGATATTGAGATATTGAGATTTTGAGATTTTGAGATATTGAGATATTGAGATTTTTAGGCTTTGAGATTGAGATATTGAGATATTGAGATATTGAGATTTTGAGATTGAGATATTGAGATATTGAGATATTGAGATATTGAGATATTAAGATTTTGAGATTTTGAGACATTGAGACATTGAGAGTTTGAGAGTTTGAGAGTTTGAGATTTTGAGAGTTTGAGAGTTTGAGAGTTTGAGATTTTGAGATTTTGAGATTTTGAGATATTGAGATATTGAGATATTGAGATTTTGAGATTGAGATATTGAGATATTGAGATTTTGAGATTTTGAGATATTGAGATTTTGAGAAATTGAGAAATTGAGAGTTTGAGAGTTTGAGATATTGAGATATTGAGATATTGAGAGTCTGAGATAGTTTGTGATTAAGATATTGAAATTGAGATTGAGATATTGAGAATCTGAGATTTAAGATTTGAATTTGAGATTCTGAGATTTTGAATTGAGATATTGAGATATTGAGATTTGAATTTGAGGATGTGAATTGAGGCTTAAGAGTTTGAGAGTTTGAGAATTGAGATATTGAGATCTTCAAAATTGATTAGATTTTGAGAGTTTGAGAGTTTGAGATTTCAGATATTGAGATATTGAGAATCTCACATATTGAGATATTGAGATTGAGATATTGAGATATTTAATATTGAGAGATTGAGAGTTTGAGAGATTGAGATATTGAGATTTTGAGATATTGAGATTTGAGATATTGAATTGAGATATTTTGAGAGTTTGAGAGTTTGAGATTGAGATATTGAGATTTTGAGATTGAGATATTGAGATATTGAGATATTGAGAGTTTGAGAGTTTGAGATTGAGATATTGAGATTTTGAGATTGAGATATTGAGATATTGAGATTTTGAGATTTTGAGATTGAGATATTGAGATTTTGAGATTTTGAGGCATTGAGAGTTTGAGAGTTTGAGAGTTTGAGAGTTTGAGATATTGAGATATTGAGAGTTTGAGATTTTTAGATTTTGAGAGTTTGAGAGTTTGAGATTCAGATATTGAGATATTGAGATATTGAGATTGAGATATTGAGATATTGAGATATTGAGAAATTGAGAAATTGAGTTTGAGAGTTTGAGAGATTGAGATATTGAGATATTGAGATATTGAGATTGAGATATTGAGATATTGAGAGTTTGAGATTGAGATATTGAGATTTTGAGATTGAGATATTGAGATATTGAGAGTTTGAGAGTTTGAGATTGAGATATTGAGATTTTGAGATTGAGATATTGAGATTTTGAGATTTTGAGATTTTGAGATTTTGAGATTGAGATATTGAGATATTGAGATTTTGAGATTGAGATATTGAGATATTGAGATTGAGATATTGAGATATTGAGATATTGAGAGTTTGAGAGTTTGAGATTGAGATATTGAGATTTTGAGATATTGAGATTGAGATATTGAGATATTGAGAGTTTGAGATTGAGATATTGAGATTTTGAGATTGAGATATTGAGATATTGAGATATTGAGAGTTTTAGAGTTTGAGATTGAGATATTGAGATTTTGAGATTGAGATATTGAGATTTTGAGATTTTGAGATTTTGAGATTTTGAGATTGAGATATTGAGATATTGAGATTTTGAGATTGAGATATTGAGATATTGAGATTGAGATATTGAGATATTGAGATATTGAGAGTTTGAGAGTTTGAGATTGAGATATTGAGATTTTGAGATTGAGATATTGAGATTTTGAGATTTTGAGATTTTGAGATTTTGAGATTGAGATATTGAGATTTTGAGATTGAGATATTGAGATATTGAGATTGAGATATTGAGATATTGAGATTTTGAGATTGAGATATTGAGATATTGAGATTTTGAGATTGAGATATTGAGATATTGAGATATTTAGATTTTGAGATTTTGAGATTTTGAGATTGAGATTTTGAGATTTTGAGATTGAGATATTGAGATATTGAGATTGAGATATTGAGATATTGAGATTTTGAGATTGAGATATTGAGATATTGAGATTTTGAGATTGAGATGTTGAGATGTTGAGATGTTGAGATTGAGATATTGAGATTTTGAGATTTTGAGATTTTGAGATTTTGAGATTGAGATATTGAGATATTGAGATATTGAGATATTGAGATTTTGAGATTGAGATTTTGAGATGTTGAGATGTTGAGATGTTGAGATGTTGAGATTTTGAGATTGAGATATTGAGATATTGAGATATTGAGATTGTGAGATTGAGATATTGAGATATTGAGATACTGAGATTGAGATATTGAGATATTAAGATATTGAGATATTGAGATTTTGAGATATTGAGATATTGAGATATTGAGATTTTGAGATTTTGAGATTGAGATATTGAGATTGTGAGATTGAGATATTGAGATTTTGAGATTGAGATTTTGAGATATTGAGATATTGAGATATTGAGATATTGAGATTTTGAGATTTTGAGATTGAGATATTGAGATTGTGAGATTGAGATATTGAGATTTTGAGATTGAGATTTTGAGATATTGAGATTGAGATTTTGAGATTGAGATTGAGATTTTGAGATTGAGATTTTGAGATTGAGATTTTGAGATTTTGAGATTTTGAGATTGAGATTTTGAGATTGAGATTTTGAGATTGAGATTTTGAGATTGAGATATTGAGATTTTGAGATTGAGATTTTGAGATTGAGATTTTGAGATTGAGATTTTGAGATTGAGATTGAGATTTTGAGATTGAGATTGAGATTTTGAGATTGAGATTGACATTTTGAGATTTTGAGATTTTGAGATTGAGATTTTGAGATTTTGAGATTGAGAGATTTTGAGATTGAGATTGAGATTTTGAGATATTGAGATTTTGAGATTGAGATATTGAGATATTGAGATTGAGATATTGAGATATTGAGATTTTGAGATTTTGAGATTGAGATATTGAGATTTTGAGATTGAGATATTGAGATTTTGAGATTGAGATTTTGAGATATTGAGATATTGAGATATTGAGATTTTGAGATTTTGAGATTGAGATATTGAGATATTGAGATTTTGAGATTGAGATATTGAGATTTTGAGATTTTGAGATTGAGATATTGAGATATTGAGATATTGAGATTTTGAGATTGAGATATTGAGATATTGAGATTTTGAGATTTTGAGATTGAGATATTGAGATATTGAGATATTGAGATATTGAGATATTGAGATTTTGAGATTGAGATATTGAGATATTGAGATTTTGAGATTTTGAGATTGAGATATTGAGATTGAGATTTTGAGATATTGAGATATTGAGATATTGAGAAATTGAGAGTTTGAGAGTTTGAGATTGAGATATTGAGATATTGAGATATTGAGATCTTGTGATTTTGAGATTTTGTGATTTTGTGATTTTGAGATTTTGAGATTTTGAGATTGAGATTTTGGGATTGAGATTTTGTGATTTTGAGATTGAGATTGAGATATTGAGATTGAGATTTTGAGATTGAGATTTTGAGATTGAGATTTTGAGATTGAGATTGAGATTGAGATTTTGAGATTGAGATTTTGAGATTGAGATTGAGATTTTGAGATTTTGAGATTTTGAGATTGAGATTTTGAGATTGAGATTTTGAGATTGAGATTTTGAGATTTTGAGATTTTGAGATTGAGATTTTGAGATTGAGATTTTGTGATTTTGAGATTTTGTGATTGAGATATTGAGATATTGAGATTTTGTGATTGAGATATTGAGATATTGAGATTTTGAGATTTTGAGATTGAGATTTTGAGATTGAGATTTTGAGATTGAGATTTTGAGATTGAGATTTTGAGATTGAGATTTTGTGATTTTGAGATTTTGGGCCTCATGTAGGTAGCCAAATACCGGTCGGTAACGGCCGATATTCGGTAAATATGCCGTTACCGACCGGTATTCAGACAAGTGAGATGTAGGAGTCCAAAAACCACTTTTCGGTAAATATGAGGTGGTAAATACCGATTCATATTTACCGAATACATAATTAACGAATCGGTAAATATGAAGTGGTAAATATGAAGTGGTAAAAATTAAAATGACATGTAGGAGCACTCGGTAATTAAGAAATCCAAGAAAATCGGTAAATAAGAGTCGGTAATTAACACGGATTGGAAGCAGGTGGTAACCATCAACAGTGCAGATAAGCAATCCCAAAATGCAACAGCGTGGACAACATGGCCGCTATGTACGTCATTGCAAGGCGCCTACGTCTACAGGCAGCAGGACTGAGGGATTGGCGACGGGAGGAACGCATCTACAGACAGCGCATCACACTCTTCCAGCTGACTGATGCAGAGATACATGAGAGGTACAGGCTACACCCCGAAACCATCATGGACTTAATCAGGGACCTGCACCCACTCCTGGACCAGCCAATAAGAAGGGTGCACGCCATACCCCCACATGTGCAGGTGCTCTGCAGCCCACATCTGTTGGCATCCGGCAGTTATCAGGTGGTGACAGCTGCGGTGGGTGGTGTATCCCAGAGTTGCCTGTCCCGTTCCTTCAGGAATTTCCTGGATGCCATGATGCAGAGAATGCACCACTACATCAGCTTCCACAACACACAGGCTGCACTGCAGAAAACAAAAACAGACATTTCTCACATGGCACAGTTCCCCCATTTCATTGGCTGCATTGATGGTACACACATCCCAATCTGTCCACCAGCTGACACAGAGCACATCTACAGGATCAGGAAGTCCACCCACTCCATCAATGTGCATACCGAATTGAATGATTTTGTGAATGGTCCTGTGGGTGGCAGAACCAAAAGGTGGGCGTATGCTATTTACAACGAAGTCTGCAAGTTGTCGCACAGTGAGGCGGCTTCCAGATTGAGAGCTATTGACCAAGCAAACATGGAGAAGGCTTTAGCCGTTATAGATAATAGCTTTAGCACTCTCACTTCTAGGATTCATACATGAGACAATAGGCACATGCAAGTACACGGCGCATGCAATGTATAAGCCCCGAATTTGGCGTGCGTCCTACGAGGTATCCCAGTGCCTGTGATTACACCTTCTTTCACTCTGCTTGCAAACGGTATTTATTTAATTTTGAATAATGAAGCTTGCTGTGGGATGTGAGTGGGAATCCCGTACATAACTGTCTCGCATAAAGTTGTCTGCTGCAATACTGTTCTTTTTCCACCCCCGCATGTGCGGCTGGATGTTTCCATCTGGCCTTCTATTCCAACCTTGAAAGCAGAGTTCAACAAGTTGAGCAGAATAGAGCGCTATTGTCCCACAAAGAGGTGCCTTTGACTTCCTCTCGTGAAACATTTGTCCTTCACGTTGCTAATACGCGCACTGAGGTACAGGCGCCTCTGAATACTGACCTCCCCCTGCATTTCGGCTCTTTGATCCAAACTATTTTCAATAACTCGTCCACGACCGGCCTGGCTCATTTTTTTAAACATGTGGGCTCGGGTCTCGTGACCTCTTTCCAAACTATTTTTGGTGTAATTCCGGCATTTGTTCATTCACTTTTCTCGAGCATCTTTGGAGGTGTCCCGCTGCTCCTGGCGCTAGTGGCAGGTGTGCTGCTTTTCCTTTTCATACTCCGGAATGGCTGCTCCTTCTGTGCCACACGAGCACCTGTCCCGTCTGCATCTTCTTCGTGATAGGATGCTTGACTTCTATGGTACTTTGCCATTGGCGACTTTGAGCCTGGCTTATGGATTATCCTTCAGGTATTCCTACTTCACCTGCATACAACCTGTATTTCACTGCCTGGATTGTCCCTTTGAATGGCCTCTGGATTTGTGCTTGACCAACATGGTGTCTCCGGTGCCGGATTTCGATCGACTGATGAGGCCCTTAGTGTCTCACGAGTTGTCCTGTTCTGGTGTCCGGATCATGGCGTGTGGTGCGGCGCATGGTATCCTGGGTAATTGGGACATCTCAGCGGCAGCCTACGACTTCTTGGCTATGAGCTATTTGGAGGAACATTCCGGGTGCCCTCTGATTGTGCTAGAGGCTCCGTTGGTTGGAGAACACGTATGTTCCTTTTCTTTACTTAATTGGATGGCTGAGACTTTTAGTGGCCCTGCAAACGATTTTTTGTTGGAAGCCGTGGCCACATATGCTGCCTATACATTCATGGATTAACTGGACTGTCGTCCATTGCGCCTGTGCTACTGGACAGCACCCTGGCGCAACATTTATTTCTTTTATTTCTCTTTTTTCTCTTCCTGATGGTCGGCTTGAGTTTTTTACTATACTTGCATTGTGTTTTTTGGATTTTTATGCTGCAATTAATTGGACTTTAGGACTTTGGCGCTGCATTGGTTATGCCTTGTTCTGCTCTGACGAAACTGAACTCTGCGTTCTCTCTTTTCTTGCCTATTAAATATTGCTTCGCTCAAGGGGGCGTGTAGTGAGTTCTCCCTGAATACGTACATACATTGTTCAGTTAGCATAACCACGTTGAATGTTATGTAGCCATCTTTTTGTCTTTGCACACGACACTGCGTTTACATGTTCTTTCTTGAATAAACTGCTGACTCGAGACTTCCTTCAGACGAGTGCAATCTGTTGATAAACTGCTGACTCGAGACTTCCTTCAGACGAGTGCAATCTGTTGTTACCATCCCAAGCTCTGCGCAGTGACCTTGGTCTGTACATGCTGTGACACACAGTCTGGAATTTTACACAATGCATGTTTTCCACTCTAGGTTGTTCGACCCACTATTTAGCCATGACACACGCGCAGCTGCAAATACCTGCAAGTTGGTGCTTTTCATATCACAGACATCATGTTTATTATTCAGACCGAAGACGAGCCTTCCTGCGAGAAGGCTCCTGATGCTCCTGTGATGTGATTTCACTAAGCTGATTTTTGAGGTATGGGGTCCCCTATTCAAGCCTAAGAGACCTTCTATTATAGCATAATTATGATATTAGCTACTTAGTTAAGGGAAGGTGGTAGTATCCTCGGTATTTTCCGAATTGCTAAATACCACCTCGGTATTTTCCGATTCGGTAAATACCACCTCGGTATTTACCGATTCGGTGAATTCCGATTCGTGATTACCGAATATTACCGAATCGGTAACTGTTACCGAATTTTTACCTACATATAACTTACCGATTCTAATTTAACGATTCGGTACGGCTCGGTATTTAAGAAACGGTAAAATTTATTTACCTACATGAGGCCCTTTGTGATTTAGATATTGAGATATTGAGATTTTGAGATATTGAGATTTTGAGATTGAGATTTTGAGATTGAGATTTTGAGATTGAGATTGAGGTATTGAGATTGAGATTTTGAGATTGAGATTTTAAGATTGAGATTTTGAGATTTTGAGATTGAGATTTTGTGATTTTGAGATTTTGAGATTTTGAGATTTTGTGATTTTGAGATTTTGTGATTTTGTGAGATTGAGATATTGAGATTGAGATTTTGAGATTGAGATTTTGAGATTGAGATTTTGAGATTGAGATTTTGAGATTGAGATTGAGATTTTGAGATTGAGATATTGAGATTTTGAGATTGAGATATTGAGATATTGAGATATTGAGATTTTGAGATTGAGATATTGAGATATTGAGATATTGAGAGTTTGAGAGTTTGAGAGTTTGAGATATTGAGATATTGAGATTGAGATATTGAGATATTAAGAGTTTCAGAGTTTGATATTGAGATTGAGATATTGAGATATTGAGATTTTGAGATTTTGAGATTTTGAGATTGAGATATTGAGATATTGAGATATTGAGATTTTGAGATTTTGAGACATTGAGAGTTTGAGTTTGAGAGTTTGAGAGTTTTAGATATTGAGATATTGAGATTTTGAGATTTTGAGAGTTTGAGAGTTTGAGATTTTGAGATTGAGATTTTGAGATTGAGATTTTGAGATTGAGATATTGAGATTGAGATTTTGAGATTTTGAGATTGAGATATTGAGATATTGAGATTTTGAGATTTTGAGATTGAGATTTTGAGATTGAGATTTTGAGATTTTGAGATTGAGATATTGAGATATTGAGATATTGAGATATTGAGAAATTGAGAAATTGAGAGTTTGAGAGTTTGAGAGTTTGAGATTGAGATATTGAGATATTGAGATTTTGAGATTGAGATATTGAGAGTTTGAGAGTTTGAGAGTTTGAGATTGAGATAGAGATTTTGAGATTGAGATATTGAGATATTGAGATATTGAGATTTTGAGATATTGAGATTTTGAGATTGAGATATTGAGATATTGAGATTTTGAGATTGAGATATTGAGATTTTGAGATTGATATTGAGATATTGAGATTTTGAGATTGAGATATTGAGATTTTGAGATATTGAGATATTGAGATATTGAGATATTGAGATTTTGAGATTGATATTGAGATATTGAGATTTTGAGATTGAGATATTGAGATATTGAGATATTGAGATTTTGAGATATTGAGATTTTGAGATTTTGAGATATTGAGATATTGAGATTTTGAGATTGATATTGAGATATTGAGATTTTGAGATTGAGATTTTGAGATTGAGATATTGAGATATTGAGATATTGAGATTTTGAGATATTGAGATTTTGAGATTTTGAGATATTGAGATATTGAGATTTTGAGATTGATATTGAGATATTGAGATTTTGAGATTGAGATTTTGAGATTGAGATATTGAGATATTGAGATATTGAGATTTTGAGATATTGAGATATTGAGATATTGAGATTGAGATATTGAGATATTGAGATTTTGAGATATTGAGATATTGAGATTGAGATATTGAGATTTTGAGATATTGAGATTTTGAGATTGAGATATTGAGATTTTGAGATTTTGAGATTGAGATTTTCAGATTGAGATTTTGAGATTTTGTGATTGAGATATTGAGATATTGACATTTTGAGATTTTGAGATTTTGAGATTGAGATATTGAGATATTGAGATCTTGTGATTTTGAGATTTTGTGATTTTGTGATTTTGAGATTTTGAGATTTTGAGATTGAGATTTTGGGATTGAGATTTTGTGATTTTGAGATTGAGATTGAGATATTGAGATTGAGATTTTGAGATTGAGATTTTGAGATTGAGATTGAGATTGAGATTTTGAGATTGAGATTTTGAGATTGTGATTTTGAGATTGTGATTTTGAGATTTTGAGATTTTGAGATTGAGATTTTGAGATTGAGATTTTGAGATTGAGATTTTGAGATTGAGATTGAGATTTTGAGATTTTGAGATTGAGATTTTGAGATTTTGAGATTGAGATTTTGAGATTGATATTTTGTGATTTTGAGATTTTGTGATTTAGATATTGAGATATTGAGATTTTGAGATATTGAGATTTTGATATTGAGATTTTGAGATTTTGAGATTGAGATTTTGAGATTGAGATTTTGAGATTGAAATTTTGAGATTGAAATTTTGAGATTGAAATTTTGTGGTTTTGAGATTTTGTGATTTAGATATTGAGATATTGAGATTTTGAGATTTTGAGATATTGAGATTTTGAGATTGAGATTTTGAGATTTTGAGATATTGAGATTTTGAGATTGAGATTTTGAGATTTTGAGATATTGAGATATTGAGATATTGAGATTTTGAGATTTTGAGATTTTGAGATATTGAGATATTGAGATTTTGAGATTTTGAGATTGAGATATTGAGATTTTGAGATTTTGAGATTTGAGATTGAGATATTGAGATTGAGATATTGAGATATTGAGATATTGAGATATTGAGATTTTGAGATTGAGATATTGAGATATTGAGATATTGAGATATTAAGATTTTGAGATTTTGAGATTTTGAGATTGAGATTTTAAGATTGAGATATTGAGATATTGAGATATTGAGATTTTGAGATTGAGATTTTGAGATTGAGATTTTGAGATATTGAGAAATTGAGATATTGAGATATTGAGATATTGAGATTTTGAGATTTTGAGATTTTGAGATTGAGATATTGAGATATTGAGATTGAGATATTGAGATATTGAGATTTTGAGATTGAGAAATTGAGATATTGAGATATTAAGATTTTGAGATTTTGAGATTTTGAGATTGAGATTTTAAGATTGAGATATTGAGATATTGAGATATTGAGATTTTGAGATTTTGAGATTGAGATTTTGAGATTTTGAGATTGAGATATTGAGATTTTGAGATTTTGAGATTGAGATATTGAGATTGAGATATTGAGATATTGAGATATTGAGATATTGAGATTTTGAGATTGAGATATTGAGATATTGAGATATTGAGATATTAAGATTTTGAGATTTTGAGATTTTGAGATTGAGATTTTAAGATTGAGATATTGAGATATTGAGATATTGAGATTTTGAGATTTTGAGATTGAGATTTTGAGATTGAGATTTTGAGATTGAGATTTTGAGATATTGAGAAATTGAGATATTGAGATATTGAGATATTGAGATATTGAGATTTTGAGATTTTGAGATTGAGATATTGAGATATTGAGATTGAGATATTGAGATATTGAGATTTTGAGATTGAGAAATTGAGATATTGAGATATTGAGATATTGAGATTTTGAGATTTTGAGATTGAGATATTGAGATATTGAGATATTGAGATTTTGAGATTGAGATATTGAGATATTGAGATATTGAGATATTAAGATTTTGAGATTGAGATTTTGAGATTGAGATATTGAGATATTGAGATATTGAGATTTTGAGATTTTGAGATATTGAGATATTGAGATATTGAGATATTAAGATTTTGAGATTTTGAGATTGAGATTTTGAGATTGAGATATTGAGATATTGAGATATTGAGATATTGAGATTTTGAGATTGAGATATTGAGATTTTGAGATTTTGAGATTGAGATTTTGAGATTGAGATTTTGAGATTGAAATTTTGAGATTGAAATTTTGAGATTGAGATTTTGAGATTGAGATTGAGATTTTGAGATTTTGAGATTGAGATTTTGAGATTTTGAGATTGAGATTTTGAGATTGATATTTTGTGATTTTGAGATTTTGTGATTTAGATATTGAGATATTGAGATTTTGAGATATTGAGATTTTGATATTGAGATTTTGAGATTTTGAGATTGAGATTTTGAGATTGAGATTTTGAGATTGAAATTTTGAGATTGAAATTTTGAGATTGAAATTTTGTGGTTTTGAGATTTTGTGATTTAGATATTGAGATATTGAGATTTTGAGATTTTGAGATATTGAGATTTTGAGATTGAGATTTTGAGATTTTGAGATATTGAGATTTTGAGATTGAGATTTTGAGATTTTGAGATATTGAGTATTGAGATATTGAGATTTTGAGATTTTGAGATTTTGAGATATTGAGATATTGAGATTTTGAGATTTTGAGATTGAGATATTGAGATTTTGAGATTTTGAGATTTTGAGATTGAGATATTGAGATTGAGATATTGAGATATTGAGATATTGAGATATTGAGATTTTGAGATTGAGATATTGAGATATTGAGATATTGAGATATTAAGATTTTGAGATTTTGAGATTTTGAGATTGAGATTTTAAGATTGAGATATTGAGATATTGAGATATTGAGATTTTGAGATTGAGATTTTGAGATTGAGATTTTGAGATATTGAGAAATTGAGATATTGAGATATGAGATATTGAGATTTTGAGATTTTGAGATTTTGAGATTGAGATATTGAGATATTGAGATTGAGATATTGAGATATTGAGATTTTGAGATTGAGAAATTGAGATATTGAGATATTAAGATTTTGAGATTTTGAGATTTTGAGATTGAGATTTTAAGATTGAGATATTGAGATATTGAGATATTGAGATTTTGAGATTTTGAGATTGAGATTTTGAGATTTTGAGATTGAGATATTGAGATTTTGAGATTTTGAGATTGAGATATTGAGATTGAGATATTGAGATATTGAGATATTGAGATATTGAGATTTTGAGATTGAGATATTGAGATATTGAGATATTGAGATATTAAGATTTTGAGATTTTGAGATTTTGAGATTGAGATTTTAAGATTGAGATATTGAGATATTGAGATATTGAGATTTTGAGATTTTGAGATTGAGATTTTGAGATTGAGATTTTGAGATTGAGATTTTGAGATATTGAGAAATGAGATATTGAGATATTGAGATATTGAGATATTGAGATTTTGAGATTTTGAGATTGAGATATTGAGATATTGAGATTGAGATATTGAGATATTGAGATTTTGAGATTGAGAAATTGAGATATTGAGATATTGAGATATTGAGATTTTGAGATTTTGAGATTGAGATATTGAGATATTGAGATATTGAGATTTTGAGATTGAGATATTGAGATATTGAGATATTGAGATATTAAGATTTTGAGATTGAGATTTTGAGATTGAGATATTGAGATATTGAGATATTGAGATTTTGAGATTTTGAGATATTGAGATATTGAGATATTGAGATATTAAGATTTTGAGATTTTGAGATTGAGATTTTGAGATTGAGATATTGAGATATTGAGATATTGAGATATTGAGATTTTGAGATTGAGATATTGAGATTTTGAGATTTTGAGATTGAGATTTTGAGATTGAGATTTTGAGATTGAAATTTTGAGATTGAAATTTGAGATTGAAATTTTGTGGTTTTGAGATTTTGTGATTTAGATATTGAGATATTGAGATATTGAGATTTTGAGATTTTGAGATTTTGAGATTTTGAGATTGAGATTTTGAGATTTTGAGATATTGAGATTTTGAGATTGAGATTTTGAGATTTTGAGATTTTGAGATTTTGAGATTTTGAGATTGAGATATTGAGATTTTGAGATTTTGAGATTTTGAGATTGAGATATTGAGATTGAGATATTGAGATATTGAGATATTGAGATTTTGAGATTGAGATATTGAGATATTGAGATATTGAGATATTAAGATTTTGAGATTTTGAGATTGAGATTTTAAGATTGAGATATTGAGATATTGAGATATTGAGATTTTGAGATTGAGATTTTGAGATTGAGATATTGAGATTGAGATATTGAGATATTGAGATTGAGATATTGAGATTTTGAGATTGAGAAATTGAGATATTGAGATATTGAGATATTGAGATTTTGAGATTGAGATATTGAGATATTGAGATTGAGATATTGAGATATTGAGATTTTGAGATTGAGATATTGAGATATTGAGATATTAAGATTTTGAGATTTTGAGATTGAGATTTTGAGATTGAGATATTGAGATATTGAGATATTGAGATATTGAGATTTTGAGATTTTGAGATTGAGATATTGAGATATTGAGATTGAGATATTGAGATATTGAGATTTTGAGATTTTGAGATTTTGAGATTGAGATATTGAGATATTGAGATATTGAGATTGAGATTTTGAGATTGAGATATTGAGATTTTGAGATTGAGATATTGAGATATTGAGATATTGAGATATTGAGATTTTGAGATTGAGATTTTGAGATTTTGAGATTTTGAGATTTTGAGATTTTGAGATTGAGATATTGAGATTTTGAGATTGAGATATTGAGATTTTGAGATTTTGAGATTGAGATATTGAGATTGAGATATTGAGATATTGAGATTGAGAGATTTTGAGATTGAGATTGAGATTTTGAGATATTGAGATATTGAGATTTTGAGATATTGAGATATTGAGATATTGAGATTTTGAGATTGAGATATTGAGATTTTGAGATTGAGATATTGAGATTGAGATATTGAGATTTTGAGATTTTGAGATTGAGATTTTGAGATTGAGATTTTGAGATTGAGATTGAGATTTTGAGATTGAGATTTTGAGATTGAGATTTTGAGATTTTGAGATTTTGAGATTGAGATTTTGAGATTGAGATTTTGAGATTGAGATTTTGAGATTGAGATATTGAGATTTTGAGATTGAGATTTTGAGATTGAGATTTTGAGATTGAGATTGAGATTTTGAGATTGAGATTGAGATTTTGAGATTGAGATTGACATTTTGAGATTTTGAGATTTTGAGATTGAGATTTTGAGATTTTGAGATTGAGAGATTTTGAGATTGAGATTGAGATTTTGAGATATTGAGATTTTGAGATTGAGATATTGAGATATTGAGATTGAGATATTGAGATATTGAGATTTTGAGATTTTGAGATTGAGATATTGAGATTTTGAGATTGAGATATTGAGATTTTGAGATTGAGATATTGAGATTTTGAGATATTGAGATATTGAGATATTGAGATTTTGAGATTTTGAGATTGAGATATTGAGATATTGAGATATTGAGATTTTGAGATTGAGATATTGAGATTTTGAGATTTTGAGATTGAGATATTGAGATATTGAGATATTGAGATTTTGAGATTGAGATATTGAGATATTGAGATTTTGAGATTTTGAGATTGAGATATTGAGATATTGAGATATTGAGATATTGAGATTTTGAGATTGAGATATTGAGATATTGAGATTTTGAGATTTTGAGATTTTGAGATTGAGATATTGAGATTGAGATTTTGAGATATTGAGATATTGAGATATTGAGAAATTGAGAGTTTGAGAGTTTGAGATTGAGATATTGAGATATTGAGATATTGAGATCTTGTGATTTTGAGATTTTGTGATTTTGTGATTTTGAGATTTTGAGATTGAGATTTAGGGATTGAGATTTTGTGATTTTGAGATTGAGATTGAGATATTGAGATTGAGATTTTGAGATTGAGATTTTGAGATTGAGATTTTGAGATTGAGATTGAGATTGAGATTTTGAGATTGAGATTTTGAGATTGAGATTGAGATTTTGAGATTTTGAGATTTTGAGATTGAGATTTTGAGATTGAGATTTTGAGATTGAGATTTTGAGATTTTGAGATTGAGATTTTGAGATTTTGAGATTTTGAGATTGAGATTTTGAGATTGAGATTTTGTGATTTTGAGATTTTGTGATTGAGATATTGAGATATTGAGATTTTGTGATTGAGATATTGAGATATTGAGATTTTGAGATTTTGAGATTGAGATTTTGAGATTGAGATTTTGAGATTGAGATTTTGAGATTGAGATTTTGAGATTGAGATTTTGTGATTTTGAGATTTTGGGCCTCATGTAGGTAGCCAAATACCGGTCGGTAACGGCCGATATTCGGTAAATATGCCGTTACCGACCGGTATTCAGACAAGTGAGATGTAGGAGTCCAAAAACCACTTTTCGGTAAATATGAGGCGGTAAATACCGATTCATATTTACCGAATACATAATTAACGAATCGGTAAATATGAAGTGGTAAATATGAAGTGGTAAAAATTAAAATGACATGTAGGAGCACTCGGTAATTAAGAAATCCAAGAAAATCGGTAAATAAGAGTCGGTAATTAACACGGATTGGAAGCAGGTGGTAACCATCAACAGTGCAGATAAGCAATCCCAAAATGCAACAGCGTGGACAACATGGCCGCTATGTACGTCATTGCAAGGCGCCTACGTCTACAGGCAGCAGGACTGAGGGATTGGCGACGGGAGGAACGCATCTACAGACAGCGCATCACACTCTTCCAGCTGACTGATGCAGAGATACATGAGAGGTACAGGCTACACCCCGAAACCATCATGGACTTAATCAGGGACCTGCACCCACTCCTGGACCAGCCAATAAGAAGGGCGCACGCCATACCCCCACATGTGCAGGTGCTCTGCAGCCCACATCTGTTGGCATCCGGCAGTTATCAGGTGGTGACAGCTGCGGTGGGTGGTGTATCCCAGAGTTGCCTGTCCTGTTCCTTCAGGAATTTCCTGGATGCCATGATGCAGAGAATGCACCACTACATCAGCTTCCACAACACACAGGCTGCACTGCAGAAAACAAAAACAGACATTTCTCACATGGCACAGTTCCCCCATTTCATTGGCTGCATTGATGGTACACACATCCCAATCTGTCCACCAGCTGACACAGAGCACATCTACAGGATCAGGAAGTCCACCCACTCCATCAATGTGCATACCGAATTGAATGATTTTGTGAATGGTCCTGTGGGTGGCAGAACCAAAAGGTGGGCGTATGCTATTTACAACGAAGTCTGCAAGTTGTCGCACAGTGAGGCGGCTTCCAGATTGAGAGCTATTGACCAAGCAAACATGGAGAAGGCTTTAGCCGTTATAGATAATAGCTTTAGCACTCTCACTTCTAGGATTCATACATGAGACAATAGGCACATGCAAGTACACGGCGCATGCAATGTATAAGCCCCGAATTTGGCGTGCGTCCTACGAGGTATCCCAGTGCCTGTGATTACACCTTCTTTCACTCTGCTTGCAAACGGTATTTATTTAATTTTGAATAATGAAGCTTGCTGTGGGATGTGAGTGGGAATCCCGTACATAACTGTCTCGCATAAAGTTGTCTGCTGCAATACTGTTCTTTTTCCACCCCCGCATGTGCGGCTGGATGTTTCCATCTGGCCTTCGATTCCAACCTTGAAAGCAGAGTTCAACAAGTTGAGCAGAATAGAGCGCTATTGTCCCACAAAGAGGTGCCTTTGACTTCCTCTCGTGAAACATTTGTCCTTCACGTTGCTAACACGCGCACTGAGGTACAGGCGCCACTGAATACTGACCTCCCCCTGCATTTCGGCTTTTTGATCCAAACTATTTTCAATGCCTCGTCCACGACCGGCCTGGCTCATTTTTTTAAACATGTGGGCTCGGGTCTCGTGACCTCTTTCCAAACTATTTTTGGTGTAATTCCGGCATTTGTTCATTCACTTTTCTCGAGCATCTTTGGAGGTGTCCCGCTGCTCCTGGCGCTAGTGGCAGGTGTGCTGCTTTTCCTTTTCATACTCCGGAATGGCTGCTCCTTCTGTGCCACACGAGCACCTGTCCCGTCTGCATCTTCTTCGTGATAGGATGCTTGACTTCTATGGTACTTTGCCATTGGCGACTTTGAGCCTGGCTTATGGATTATCCTTCAGGTATTCCTACTTCACCTGCGTACAACCTGTATTTCACTGCCTGGATTGTCCCTTTGAATGGCCTCTGGATTTGTGCTTGACCAACATGGTGTCTCCGGTGCCGGATTTCGATCGACTGATGAGGCCCTTAGTGTCTCACGAGTTGTCCTGTTCTGGTGTCCGGATCATGGCGTGTGGTGCGGCGCATGGTATCCTGGGTAATTGGGACATCTCAGCGGCAGCCTACGACTTCTTGGCTATGAGCTATTTGGAGGAACATTCCGGGTGCCCTCTGATTGTGCTAGAGGCTCCGTTGGTTGGAGAACACGTATGTTCCTTTTCTTTACTTAATTGGATGGCTGAGACTTTTAGTGGCCCTGCAAACGATTTTTTGTTGGAAGCCGTGGCCACATATGCTGCCTATACATTCATGGATCAACTGGTCTGTCGTCCATTGCGCCTGTGCTACTGGACAGCACCCTGGCGCAACATTTATTTCTTTTATTTCTCTTTTTTCTCTTCCTGATGGTCGGCTTGAGTTTTTTACTATACTTGCATTGTGTTTTTTGGATTTTTATGCTGCAATTAATTGGACTTTAGGACTTTGGCGCTGCATTGGTTATGCCTTGTTCTGCTCTGACGAAACTGAACTCTGCGTTCTCTCTTTTCTTGCCTATTAAATATTGCTTCGCTCAAGGGGGCGTGTAGTGAGTTCTCCCTGAATACGTACATACATTGTTCAGTTAGCATAACCACGTTGAATGTTATGTAGCCATCTTTTTGTCTTTGCACACGACACTGCGTTTACATGTTCTTTCTTGAATAAACTGCTGACTCGAGACTTCCTTCAGACGAGTGCAATCAGTTGTTACCATCCCAAGCTCTGCGCAGTGACCTTGGTCTGTACATGCTGTGACACACAGTCTGGAATTTTACACAATGCATGTTTTCCACTCTAGGTTGTTCGACCCACTATTTAGCCATGACACACGCGCAGCTGCAAATACCTGCAAGTTGGTGCTTTTCATATCACAGACATCATGTTTATTATTCAGACCGAAGACGAGCCTTCCTGCGAGAAGGCTCCTGATGCTCCTGTGATGTGATTTCACTAAGCTGATTTTTGAGGTATGGGGTCCCCTATTCAAGCCTAAGAGACCTTCTATTATAGCATAATTATGATATTAGCTACTTAGTTAAGGGAAGGTGGTAGTATCCTCGGTATTTTCCGAATTGCTAAATACCACCTCGGTATTTTCCGATTCGGTAAATACCACCTCGGTATTTACCGATTCGGTGAATTCCGATTCGTGATTACCGAATATTACCGAATCGGTAACTGTTACCGAATTTTTACCTACATATAACTTACCGATTCTAATTTAACGATTCGGTACGGCTCGGTATTTAAGAAACGGTAAAATGTATTTACCTACATGAGGCCCTTTGTGATTTAGATATTGAGATATTGAGATTTTGAGATATTGAGATTTTGAGATTGAGATTTTGAGATTGAGATTTTGAGATTGAGATTGAGATATTGAGATTGAGATTTTGAGATTGAGATTTTAAGATTGAGATTTTGAGATTTTGAGATTGAGATTTTGTGATTTTGAGATTTTGTGATTTTGAGATTTTGAGATTTTGTGATTTTGAGATTTTGTGATTTTGTGATTTTGAGATTTTGAGATTGAGATTTTGAGATTGAGATTTTGTGATTTTGTGAGATTGAGATATTGAGATTGAGATTTTGAGATTGAGATTTTGAGATTGAGATTTTGAGATTGAGATTTTGAGATTGAGATTGAGATTTTGAGATTGAGATATTGAGATTTTGAGATTGAGATATTGAGATATTGAGATTTTGAGATTGAGATATTGAGATATTGAGATATTGAGAGTTTGAGAGTTTGAGAGTTTGAGATATTGAGATATTGAGATTGAGATATTGAGAGTTTCAGAGTTTGAGATTGAGATATTGAGATTGAGATATTGAGATATTGAGATATTGAGATTTTGAGATTTTGAGATTTTGAGATATTGAGATTGAGATATTGAGATATTGAGATATTGAGATTTTGAGATTTTGAGACATTGAGAGTTTGAGTTTGAGAGTTTGAGAGTTTTAGATATTGAGATATTGAGATTTTGAGATTTTGAGAGTTTGAGAGTTTGAGATTTTGAGATTGAGATTTTGAGATTGAGATTTTGAGATTGAGATATTGAGATTGAGATTTTGAGATTTTGAGATTGAGATATTGAGATATTGAGATTTTGAGATTTTGAGATTGAGATTTTGAGATTGAGATTTTGAGATTTTGAGATTGAGATATTGAGATATTGAGATATTGAGAAATTGAGAAATTGAGAGTTTGAGAGTTTGAGAGTTTGAGATTGAGATATTGAGATATTGAGATTTTGAGATTGAGATATTGAGATATTGAGAGTTTGAGAGTTTGAGAGTTTGAGATTGAGATAGAGATTTTGAGATTGAGATATTGAGATATTGAGATATTGAGATTTTGAGATATTGAGATTTTGAGATTGAGATATTGAGATTTTGAGATTGAGATATTGAGATTTTGAGATTGATATTGAGATATTGAGATTTTGAGATTGAGATATTGAGATTTTGAGATATTGAGATATTGAGATATTGAGATATTGAGATTTTGAGATTGAGATATTGAGATATTGAGATATTGAGATTTTGAGATATTGAGATTTTGAGATTTTGAGATATTGAGATATTGAGATTTTGAGATTGATATTGAGATATTGAGATTTTGAGATTGAGATTTTGAGATTGAGATATTGAGATATTGAGATTTTGAGATATTGAGATATTGAGATATTGAGATTTTGAGATTGAGATATTGAGATATTGAGATTTTGAGATATTGAGATTGAGATATTGAGATTTTGAGATATTGAGATTTTGAGATTGAGATATTGAGATTTTGAGATTTTGAGATTGAGATTTTCAGATTGAGATTTTGAGATTTTGTGATTGAGATATTGAGATATTGACATTTTGAGATTTTGAGATTTTGAGATTGAGATATTGAGATATTGAGATCTTGTGATTTTGAGATTTTGTGATTTTGTGATTTTGAGATTGAGATTTTGGGATTGAGATTTTGTGATTTTGAGATTGAGATTGAGATATTGAGATTGAGATTTTGAGATTGAGATTTTGAGATTGAGATTGAGATTGAGATTTTGAGATTGAGATTTTGAGATTGTGATTTTGAGATTGTGATTTTGAGATTTTGAGATTTTGAGATTGAGATTTTGAGATTGAGATTTTGAGATTGAGATTTTGAGATTGAGATTGAGATTTTGAGATTTTGAGATTGAGATTTTGAGATTGAGATTTTGAGATTGATATTTTGTGATTTTGAGATTTTGTGATTTAGATATTGAGATATTGAGATTTTGAGATATTGAGATTTTGATATTGAGATTTTGAGATTTTGAGATTGAGATTTTGAGATTGAGATTTTGAGATTGAAATTTTGAGATTGAAATTTTGAGATTGAAATTTTGTGGTTTTGAGATTTTGTGATTTAGATATTGAGATATTGAGATTTTGAGATTTTGAGATATTGAGATTTTGAGATTTTGAGATATTGAGATTTTGAGATTGAGATTTTGAGATTGAGATATTGAGATATTGAGATATTGAGATTTTGAGATTGAGATATTGAGATATTGAGATATTGAGATATTAAGATTTTGAGATTTTGAGATTTTGAGATTGAGATATTGAGATATTGAGATATTGAGATATTGAGATTTTGAGATTTTGAGATTGAGATATTGAGATATTGAGATTGAGATATTGAGATATTGAGATTTTGAGATTGAGAAATTGAGATATTGAGATATTAAGATTTTGAGATTTTGAGATTGAGATTTTGAGATTGAGATATTGAGATATTGAGATATTGAGATATTGAGATATTGAGATTTTGAGATATTGAGATATTGAGATATTGAGATTTTGAGATTGAGATTTTGAGATTGAGATATTGAGATATTGAGATATTGAGATATTGAGATTTTGAGATTGAGATATTGAGATTTTGAGATTTTGAGATTGAGATTTTGAGATTGAGATTTTGAGATTGAAATTTTGAGATTGAAATTTTGTGGTTTTGAGATTTTGTGATTTAGATATTGAGATATTGAGATTTTGAGATTTTGAGATATTGAGATTTTGAGATTGAGATTTTGAGATTTTGAGATATTGAGATTTTGAGATTGAGATTTTGAGATTTTGAGATTTTGAGATATTGAGATTTTGAGATTTTGAGATTGAGATATTGAGATTTTGAGATTTTGAGATTGAGATATTGAGATTGAGATATTGAGATATTGAGATATTGAGATATTGAGATTTTGAGATTGAGATATTGAGATATTGAGATATTGAGATATTAAGATTTTGAGATTTTGAGATTTTGAGATTGAGATTTTAAGATTGAGATATTGAGATATTGAGATATTGAGATTTTGAGATTTTGAGATTGAGATATTGAGATATTGAGATTGAGATATTGAGATATTGAGATTTTGAGATTGAGAAATTGAGATATTGAGATATTGAGATATTGAGATTTTGAGATTTTGAGATTGAGATATTGAGATATTGAGATTGAGATATTGAGATATTGAGATTTTGAGATTGAGATATTGAGATATTGAGATATTAAGATTTTGAGATTTTGAGATTTTGAGATTGAGATTTTTAAATTGAGATATTGAGATATTGAGATATTGAGATATTGAGATTTTGAGATTTTGAGATTTTGAGATATTGAGATTTTGAGATTTTGAGATTGAGATATTGAGATATTGAGATTGAGATATTGAGATATTGAGATTTTGAGATTGAGATATTGAGATATTGAGATTGAGATATTGAGATATTAAGATTTTGAGATTTTGAGATTGAGATTTTGAGATTGAGATATTGAGATATTGAGATATTGAGATTTTGAGATTGAGATATTGAGATTTTGAGATTGAGATATTGAGATATTGAGATTTTGAGATTTTGAGATTGAGATATTGAGATATTGAGATATTGAGATTTTGAGATTGAGATTGAGATTTTGAGATTGAGATTGACATTTTGAGATTTTGAGATTTTGAGATTGAGATTTTGAGATTTTGAGATTGAGAGATTTTGAGATTGAGATTGAGATTTTGAGATATTGAGATTTTGAGATATTGAGATTGAGATATTGAGATATTGAGATTTTGAGATTGAGATATTGAGATTTTGAGATTGAGATATTGAGATTTTGAGATTGAGATATTGAGATATTGAGATTTTGAGATATTGAGATTGAGATATTGAGATATTGAGATTTTGAGATTGAGATATTGAGATTTTGAGATTGAGATTTTGAGATTGAGATATTGAGATATTGAGATTTTGAGATTTTGAGATTGAGATATTGAGATATTGAGATTTTGAGATTTTGAGATTTTGAGATTGAGATATTGAGATTGAGATATTGAGATATTGAGATATTGAGATTTTGAGATTGAGATATTGAGATTTTGAGATTGAGATATTGAGATTTTGAGATATTGAGATTGAGATTTTGAGATTGAGATATTGAGATTTTGAGATTGAGATATTGAGATATTGAGATATTGAGATTTTGAGATTGAGATTTTGAGATTTTGAGATTTTGAGATTTTGAGATTGAGATATTGAGATTTTGAGATTGAGATATTGAGATTTTGAGATTTTGAGATATTGAGATATTGAGATTGAGATATTGAGATATTGAGATTGAGAGATTTTGAGATTGAGATTGAGATTTTGAGATATTGAGATTTTGAGATATTGAGATTGAGATATTGAGATATTGAGATTTTGAGATTGAGATATTGAGATTTTGAGATTGAGATATTGAGATTTTGAGATTGAGATATTGAGATATTGAGATATTGAGATTTTGAGATTGAGAGATTTTGAGATTGAGATTGAGATTTTGAGAAATTGAGAGTTTGAGAGTTTGAGATTGAGATATTGAGATATTGAGATTTTGAGATTTTGAGATTTTGAGATATTGAGATTTTGAGATTGAGATATTGAGATAGAGATTTTGAGATTGAGATATTGAGATATTGAGAGATTGAGAGTTTGAGAGTTTGAGATTGAGAGATTGAGAGATTGAGATTTTGAGATTTTGAGATTGAGATATTGAGATTTTGAGATTTTGAGATTTTGAGATTGTGAGATTGTGAGATTGAGATATTGAGATATTGAGATATTGAGATATTGAGATTTTGAGATTGAGATATTGAGATATTGAGATATTGAGATTTTGAGATTGTGAGATTGTGAGATTGAGATATTGAGATATTGAGATATTGAGATTTTGAGATTGAGATATTGAGATATTGAGATATTGAGATTTTGAGATTTTGAGATATTGCGATTTTGAGATTTTGAGATTTTGAGATTGAGATATTGAGATTTTGAGATTGAGATTTTGAGATATTGAGATTTTGAGATTGAGATATTGAGATTTTGAGATTGAGATATAGAGATATTGAGATTTTGAGATATAGAGATTTTGAGATTGAGATATTGAGATATTGTGATTGAGATTTTGAGATATTGAGATATTGAGATATTGAGAAATTGAGAAATTGAGAGTTTGAGAGTTTGAGATTGAGATATTGAGATATTGAGATATTGAGATATTGAGAAATTGAGATATTGAGAAATTGAGAGTTTGAGAGTTTGAGAGTTTGAGTTTGAGAGTTTGAGATATTGAGATATTGAGATATTGAGATTTTGAGATTGAGATATTGAGATATTGAGATATTGAGATTGAGATATTGAGATATTGAGATATTGAGAAATTGAGAGTTTGAGATTGAGATATTGAGATATTGAGATTGAGATATTGAGATATTGAGATATTGAGATTTTGAGATATTGAGATTGAGATATTGAGATATTGAGATATTGAGATTTTGAGATTTTGAGATATTGAGATATTGAGATTTTTAGGCTTTGAGATTGAGATATTGAGATATTGAGATATTGAGATTTTGAGATTGAGATATTGAGATATTGAGATATTGAGATATTGAGATATTGAGATTTTGAGATTTTGAGACATTGAGACATTGAGAGTTTGAGAGTTTGAGAGTTTGAGATTTTGAGAGTTTGAGAGTTTGAGAGTTTGAGATTTTGAGATTTTGAGATTTTGAGATATTGAGATATTGAGATTTTGAGATTGAGATATTGAGATATTGAGATTTTGAGATTTTGAGATATTGAGATTTTGAGAAATTGAGAAATTGAGAGTTTGAGAGTTTGAGATTGAGATATTGAGATATTGAGATTGAGATATTGAGATATTGAGATATTGAGAGTTTGAGAGTTTGAGATTGAGATATTGAGATTGAGATATTGAGATAGTGAGATTTTGAGATTTTGAGATTTTGAGATTGAGATATTGAGATATTGAGATATTGAGATTTTGAGATTTTGAGGCATTGAGAGTTTGAGAGTTTGAGAGTTTGAGATATTGAGATATTGAGAGTTTGAGATTTTTAGATTTTGAGAGTTTGAGAGTTTGAGATTCAGATATTGAGATATTGAGATATTGAGATTGAGATATTGAGATATTGAGATATTGAGATATTGAGATATTGAGATTTTGAGATTGAGATATTGAGATATTGAGATATTGAGAGTTTGAGAGTTTGAGATTGAGATATTGAGATTTTGAGATTGAGATATTGAGATATTGAGATATTGAGAGTTTGAGAGTTTGAGATTGAGATATTGAGATTTTGAGATTGAGATATTGAGATATTGAGATTTTGAGATTTTGAGATTGAGATATTGAGATTTTGAGATTTTGAGGCATTGAGAGTTTGAGAGTTTGAGAGTTTGAGAGTTTGAGATATTGAGATATTGAGAGTTTGAGATTTTTAGATTTTGAGAGTTTGAGAGTTTGAGATTCAGATATTGAGATATTGAGATATTGAGATTGAGATATTGAGATATTGAGATATTGAGAAATTGAGAAATTGAGAGTTTGAGAGTTTGAGAGATTGAGATATTGAGATATTGAGATATTGAGATTGAGATATTGAGATATTGAGAGTTTGAGATTGAGATATTGAGATTTTGAGATTGAGATATTGAGATATTGAGATATTGAGAGTTTGAGAGTTTGAGATTGAGATATTGAGATTTTGAGATTGAGATATTGAGATTTTGAGATTTTGAGATTTTGAGATTTTGAGATTGAGATATTGAGATATTGAGATTTTGAGATTGAGATATTGAGATTGAGATATTGAGATATTGAGATATTGAGAGTTTGAGAGTTTGAGATTGAGATATTGAGATTTTGAGATATTGAGATTGAGATATTGAGATATTGAGAGTTTGAGATTGAGATATTGAGATTTTGAGATTGAGATATTGAGATATTGAGATATTGAGAGTTTGAGAGTTTGAGATTGAGATATTGAGATTTTGAGATTGAGATATTGAGATTTTGAGATTTTGAGATTTTGAGATTGAGATATTGAGATATTGAGATTTTGAGATTGAGATATTGAGATATTGAGATTGAGATATTGAGATATTGAGATATTGAGAGTTTGAGAGTTTGAGATTGAGATATTGAGATTTTGAGATTGAGATATTGAGATTTTGAGATTTTGAGATTTTGAGATTTTGAGATTGAGATATTGAGATATTGAGATTTTGAGATTGAGATATTGAGATATTGAGATTGAGATATTGAGATATTGAGATATTGAGAGTTTGAGAGTTTGAGATTGAGATATTGAGATTTTGAGATTGAGATATTGAGATTTTGAGATTTTGAGATTTTGAGATTTTGAGATTGAGATATTGAGATTTTGAGATTGAGATATTGAGATATTGAGATTGAGATATTGAGATATTGAGATTTTGAGATTGAGATATTGAGATATTGAGATTTTGAGATTGAGATATTGAGATATTGAGATTTTGAGATATTGAGATTTTGAGATTTTGAGATTTTGAGATTGAGATTTTGAGATTTTGAGATTGAGATATTGAGATATTGAGATATTGAGATATTGAGATATTGAGATTTTGAGATTGAGATATTGAGATATTGAGATTTTGAGATTGAGATGTTGAGATGTTGAGATGTTGAGATTGAGATATTGAGATTTTGAGATTTTGAGATTTTGAGATTTTGAGATTGAGATATTGAGATATTGAGATATTGAGATATTGAGATATTGAGATTTTGAGATTGAGATTTTGAGATGTTGAGATGTTGAGATGTTGAGATGTTGAGATGTTGAGATTTTGAGATTGAGATATTGAGATATTGAGATATTGAGATTGTGAGATTGAGATATTGAGATATTGAGATACTGAGATTGAGATTTTGAGATATTAAGATATTGAGATATTGAGATTTTGAGATATTGAGATATTGAGATTTTGAGATTTTGAGATTTTGAGATTGAGATATTGAGATTGTGAGATTGAGATATTGAGATTTTGAGATTGAGATTTTGAGATATTGAGATATTGAGATATTGAGATATTGAGATTTTGAGATTTTGAGATTGAGATATTGAGATTGTGAGATTGAGATATTGAGATTTTGAGATTGAGATTTTGAGATATTGAGATTGAGATTTTGAGATTGAGATTGAGATTTTGAGATTGAGATTTTGAGATTGAGATTTTGAGATTTTGAGATTTTGAGATTGAGATTTTGAGATTGAGATTTTGAGATTGAGATTTTGAGATTTTGAGATTGAGATTTTGAGATTGAGATTGAGATTTTGAGATTGAGATTGAGATTTTGAGATTGAGATTGACATTTTGAGATTTTTAGATTTTGGGATTGAGATTTTGAGATTTTGAGATTGAGAGATTTTGAGATTGAGATTGAGATTTTGAGATATTGAGATTTTGAGATTGAGATATTGAGATATTGAGATTGAGATATTGAGATATTGAGATTTTGAGATTTTGAGATTGAGATATTGAGATTTTGAGATTGAGATATTGAGATTTTGAGATTGAGATTTTGAGATATTGAGATATTGAGATATTGAGATTTTGAGATTTTGAGATTGAGATATTGAGATATTGAGATTTTGAGATTGTGGTAAATATTCTTTTTACCTTGACTGAATTTCATACGGAATCTAAAATAAAGTAGAATAGCTCAGAATAACAAGAGGCAGAATCCGTGGTATAAGAGATTTTCTGAATGGGCTTTATTCCAAAATGGCCGACTCGAGTGGCGGCCTTCAGGTTCCGTCACCACGAGGGTTCAGGAAGTGAAGTACAATACTTTATTGACAAGAAGTAACTTTTATAGGTCATACATTACAATGAAACGAATGCAGAAGGCGTAACAATTGATAAGAGAAATGACATAGTGGTACGTAATCGAAACTAGGCGTAATAAGGAGCAGAAAGAAACATGATTGGCTCTGATTATCATGCATAGGTGGATCTATAAGATAATACTTAACATAGATGCGCGCGCAGCAGCATGACGTGTGATTGACGTGCAACTAGGGGGTGAAGGGGACTTGACATTTAGCTCTACATGTGGAGACGAGAAGTCTGGGGGGTCAAGTCAACCTAATCCCAAATCATATCTAACATCCTATGTTTAGAGAACTATGTTATCCACAAGAAAAGACTCTCGGACAGAATCTATTCTATACTGACTGTGTGTGCGTGTACAAGCGTCTAAGTGTCTATATGAGATGCGAGGGGCAGAAAACTTTCCATGGCAACAGGGCTATGAATTACTTGCAGGAGGACGGAAAGGCCGAGTCCTTTGCTTGTGAGCTAAAGGAAATGTTTACCTAAATCACTAGACAGGAATGCATCGGCTGAAGAGCAAAGTAGATAATTCGAAGGTGAAATACAGCTTCTTGGCAGGCAGGCAAAACTGGCCGAGGCAGGCACCGTTAGCTGCACAGGGAGTAGGACAAAGTTCATGGATACAGATGCGAGCTCAAGCTGAAGCTGTCAGAGACAGAGAGCAGGGAAGGCTTTGAGGACAGAATCGGGCCTACTTGCCTGAACTGTAAAAATGGAGTAACTTAGCCATATAAAGTCGGTGGCCTTTCATACTTAGGAATCGAATATCCAGCCCATTGATGGCGGATCTGACAGAGAACATGTTGACGGTGGACGCACATATGTTTGCGTTTTGGAAACTGGAACTGGAGGGAACATACATGTACTTGTGACATGCACATAGAACCGTTGGGGTCCAAGATAGGGGACATAACTGATCAGGAAAATCCACATTTCCACATTCCCTCCTTGTCCCCTACTTGCCCTTCAAGAGATATCAATCTTCATCATTCCATCGATTTGCTCATGGAGCATCATTTCTTCTTCCTTCTTCTTCCGGCATTCTGAACGAGAACTTTGATATGGAATGCATGATGTGGCACACAGACCACAAATCGCTGGTCCACATTGCAGGCATAAACAACAACTGAAGAGCATAAGAAGGCCAATACCTAGGAAGGATAGAACTCTCCATCCCCAGGCTGATATTACACTCCAAAACCACCCGGACCACGTCCAAGTGCCTGGATTCTCGTGTATCTGGCTCACAATCTTATGAAGGCGTGTTATAGCTTTATATACAGATGGCGAATTTTCTGGTATGAATATGCAGCAGCTGGATCCGATGACCCTGCAAGCTCCGCCCCTATCGGCCAGGATGACGTCAAGGACAAGACGATTCTGGAGAACAACAATTCTCATCACTGATTGTTCCTCTGTCAGATTGCCTAGGGCGGCTATAGTCTCGTTTACTACAGCTTCAAGAGTCTTGGTTAGTCTGCGTATCAGCTTACTATTTGATATTGTACCTATATAGGGAAAGATGCCTTTATTGAAATCTACATACTTGTCCCATGCCGTCTCAGTATAATCGACAACTGGGAGATCTCTTCGCTCTCTATTGTGTACTAAATGAACATTCCGATAATAATCAGGGGGAGCTAGGAAAACAGGTGGCAGAAGGAATGCTATGTAACAGGTACCATCCCAATCTAGAGGCAGACGCATATATGCCGTCTGACCACATATAAAGTAAGAATGGCGAGAAGCTCTAAATGAAGATTTACCTTGATCACTATATTCTACTGTAGTAACGCATTGGCTATGGCCCATATGTATGGAACCAACTTTTCTTACACATAATTCACCCTTAACTGGAAATACTGACATAGTGGGCAGAATTAGTTCAACTTCGGATTTGACATTCAGAATCATAAGATTAGGTGTAAAATTACCTAATTTATACACTTCATTTTCTAGATCAGTTCCTGTTCTACTGGGGTGACCCTCCTTATTAGGGTGACAGACCTTGAATAAAACTAGATTCAGATTTCCCCATATCCAATGTTGTTGATAAACTGCTGTGTCTGGGTCTATGGAATTTAGTAAACTAAACCATGCTCCACAGGAGCCATTGTGTGTGAACGGATGTGGAAAGAAAGGCAGAACTCCTTTGTTATTCTGATAGGGAGGGAGTCGGCCACACACCCAACAATTGGTGGCATTACTAATCTGATGGGAATGATGTAACATACTAATGAAGGTGTTATTGCGCAGCGCAAGTCTATAAGATAATTCATGTGGCGGTAGGTCACTAAAAGAATGTTCAGCAGCAACATTATAAACATGTCTAGAAATAGGATGATATATGTGCAAAATCACACTCGTAATAATTATTAAAACACTCAATAAAAACAAAATTAATAATGTCCTCATACAGTAGCTACGCAGTGATTTACAATACGCCTGTCGTTTCAACATTTCTCGGGTATTTTCTCTACTCAGGTCCAAGGGATACATGTCGGAGACAATTCAACCGCTTCACCTTGGAGAGGACTTAAACAATCAAATTGCTCGACTGTTTGGGCCTAAGCTTTAATTTATAGCACTGAGAGTCATTCTGTTCAACAAAAGGAAGTTTTGAATCAGTCTGTGAGGGAGTGCAGGGCACAGTGTCTATATCCGAGGATAGTCCATGAAATTTCTTAATGTGGCTGGAATGTATCCAGCCCTTGCGGCCCTCAACTTTCACGGCTGTTCTTGTGGTCAGCAGGACTAGCTTCGGTGCTTTCCACCTGGGCTCCAACTGGGTCTTCCGATCAAAATTTCTTACAAACACCAGATCCCCCGGAGCAACGTCATGGGGTTTCACCTCAGTGTTGTCAGGAAAAGCTGCAGCTACCTGTGAACGACAAGATTGTAGTGCAGACATCAAGGAAGCCAAGTAATCTGTCAGCATATTACAATTAACATCAGTTATTTTACGTGGTATAGGCGTCCCCCACATATTTGGTGGCCTTCCGAAGATCACCTCATACGGGGATAGCCCTGTTCGAGAGTGTGCTACCATTCTTATGTAAAATAGTGCAACTGGTAATGCTACTATCCAGTCAACACCTTTCTCCTTACATATTTTAGACAATCTGATTTTCAAAATTTGATTATGTCGTTCCACGAGACCTGCTGCCTTGGGGTGTCGGACACAGTGGAATTTCCACTGATATCCCAACAAAAGTGAGACATGTTTCATTAATTCGGATGAGAAAGGCTGGCCGTTATCTGAATATACAACACGTGGTAAACCGTACCGCGGGAAGAATTCTCGAACTAACTGTTTGGCAGTAGTCGGGGCCGTGTAATCTGATACTGGGTACGCCTCAGTCCATCGGGAGAGAGCGCAGACAACTACCAGAACATATTTGAATCCTCGACATCGTTCCATCTGGATATAATCCATTTGGAGCACTTCAAAAGGATGATCAGGAGTCTGGAATCCACCCTGTTCTACGGGAACACTTTTTCCCGGGTTGAACTGACAACATATCATACAGGTACGGACTTTTTGTTTAGCTGCTACTCGTAAATGTTTGTTGAACCAAATGTGTTGAATGCTATCTAGCATAGCTTTCTCTCCTAAATGCGCTGGGCTGTGAATTGTAGCTATAATGGCTTGGACCATAGAGTCAGGAAGAAACCATACAGATTTCTCCTTCGTCATCCATCCCTGATCTGTCTGGATCCCTCCTAGTTCAGTCCATTTCTTTAATTCTTCTGCAGTAGCATGTGTCTGTATGTCAATTACGTCGAGTGCGGGATCCTTAATTGTCATACACTGTGTTGGTGTCTGAACTATTGGCTTTGTCATGTCTAATGTGCGATTCTGAGCAGTCTGTTTAGCTGTTCTGTCAGCTAAATCATTGCCTTGAGAAATGATATCAGTAACCTTCGTGTGTGCTTTACATTTCATAATCGATATGGCAGTTGGTAGATGTATTGCGTCTAACAAGGCATGAATGAGGGTTCCGTGCTGAATGTGGGCACCATGGGAGGTTAAATAACCTCTCTCTCGCCACAGCACGCCGAAGTCGTGTACAACTCCGAATGCATAACGTGAGTCAGTGTATACATTAACTTTCTTATTTGTGGCTTGAATACAGGCTTGTGTTAGAGCAATAAGTTCTGCTGCTTGGGCTGACAAAGTATCTATACAATTTGTCTCAATAACTTCAGTGTCTGTTGTGACTGCATACGCGGCCACTAAGTCTCCTGTACTTGCTCTCATGCACGATCCGTCTACATACAACGTCAGGTCTGGATCTAACAATGGAACGTCTGTCAAGTCTTGTCTAGGTTTCGTCTTCATTTCAATAATTTCAACACAATCATGAGCTAGTGGGTCTGTTCCAATTACTGGTAATAGTGTAGCAGGATTCAATGTATTACACCGTCGGATCTCTATGTGTGGCTGAAACAATGTCAGTTCATAACCGGTAAGTCTTGCTATGGTCAAGTGTTGTGTTTGTGTTCGGTTCACAAGAACTTCTACTGCATGTGGTACTTGTACTGTCAATGGATGTCCTAACACTATGGCATCGCTTTGTCTGATTGCTAAAGCAGTTGCTGCCACTGATTTCAGGCACGCGGGCAAAGCCTGAGCTACGGGATCTAATGTACTGGAAAAATAAGCACATGGCTTGCGTGATCCTGCTTGATCCTGAGTGAGTACTGACAAAGCAGTACCTTCGCGTTCTGTAACAAAGAGTGTAAAATGTTTGCTATAACATGGTGTTGCTAAAACAGGTGCTTGGCATAAAGCTTCCTTTAGGCTTTCAAAAGCTTGTGTATGTTCCTGAGTCCAAGGGAGAACAGTCGATGTGGCTGCCTCCTGTGTGGTTAACTGAATGAGTGGTTTTGCTAGAAATGCGTACTGAGGGATCCACTGCCTACAATATGAAGTGAGGCCTATGAAAGCCCGCACCTCCTTTTGTGTCTGGGGTATTGACATGTTAGCAATTAACTGGATGCGATCTGGTGTAAGCTGCCTTCCCTCCTTGGACAGCGAGTGACCAAGATAAATAACTCGCTGGACACAGAATTGCAGCTTAGAAGGAGACACCTTGTGCCCCTTGTCGGCTAGAAAATGTAAAACTGTCAGGGAAGCCTTTTCACATTCGGGTTCGCTTCTCGCGGTGATCAGCAGATCATCGACATATTGAAGCAGTGCAGTGTTGACTGGCATGTGGATACTGTCAAGTTCTCGTTTCAGTGCTTGGCTGTAGATGCTGGGGCTTTCTGTGAATCCTTGGGGAGCGCGTGAGAATTTAAAGCTGCGCCCATTTAAACTGAATCCGAACAAATATTGGCTTTCCGGATCTATTGGGACGCTGAAAAAGGCATTCTTGAGATCAATTACAGTAAAGAATGTTGCTTCGGAATCAATTGCTGTCAATAATGATGATATATCGGGGACCACAGGAAATTGTGGCACAATGCACTTGTTTAGTTCACGCAAATCAATAACCAATCGGTATACTGGCGGAGCAGTAGGGTCAGTTCGTTTAAGAATCGGAATTATCGGCGAATTACATACATTGGAGTCTGTTTCTACAACTACTCCTTGGGCAATTAACTCATCAATGATTTTCAGCAAAGCCACTACAGCATCTTGCGGTAACTTGTATTGTCGCAATCGTGGTAATACCACTCCTGCCTTGAGTGTAACTCGGTATGGTGTAATGTTCATGCAACCAACATCAGTAGGGCCTTGTGCCCATAGATGTGCTGGTAAAGTCTGTAGTCGGGGATCCATGTCTCTAGACACATAGTGACCTTTAAAATCACGTAAAAACAACCTTATTCCTTCCGGAGAACAACATATTATGGCTCCTAGGGCTTTCAGAGTTTTAATTCCTAACAGATTTTCTGGGCATGATTTAGTAAGCAATAAATCTGTAGTTCGTGTCAAAGGTCCTATCGTAAGTGGAAGAGGCTGTGATACTTCATTAACAATAGGTTTTCCTGAAAAACCAAGGGAAACATTTTGAGAGCCTGAGAGGGGTGCCCCTGGAACTTCACTACGTTTTATAGTTGTTCGACTTGCCCCTGTATCGAGTAAGAATTTTCTATCTTGACCTAATAATTCACTATGTACATAAGGTCCTTCTTGATCTACAGGAATCTCGATAAGCGGTAAGTCAACTTCCCTCTCTAGGCTGGTTCATGCGTAACGCTGATACTCAGGATATTCATACTGTGCAGTCTGATACATTTGTCGTGTTGTGGTTTGTGTGGCAGTAACAGGCAACGGTGGTGCAGCTGGCACAAACTGTATTGGCTGTTGTGCGGCTGGCATGGCCTGGGAATGCGGCACAGCTCCTTGTTCATTCTGATCTTGTCTGAGTGGCCGTGATCTTTCTTGTGTTTTACCTATGGCGATATTATGTTTTAAAACTGGACAATCGTGTACGTAATGACCTGGCTTTTTGCAATAATTGCATGTCCCTTTTACCGGTCCTGCTGAATCGGACTGTGTCATACCCTTTTTATGTCCTTCAGCCGGTACTGTCTGAGACACTAGCATTTTCATTTTTGTATCTTTCATGCGTCTTTGTTCGTGTTCTTGTTCATCTCTAATTCTATTGTGATGATACTGTAACATTTGTAGCATTTGTGACGGAGTGTTACTTTGCCAGGTACTCTCGAATTTCAATATTCTATTCTTTACTGGAGGTAAAGCATTTTCTACTAATTTTGTCACAAATAAATGTGGATACGACTCACTACTTGTTTTTATACCACTATTTATTCCAAAACATTTTTCAAATCGGGCATAATAGTCACTTGTGTCTTCATCATGCTTTTGTTTACAGGCCGTGATTGCACCCCAATCTTCCTTTTTCGTAGTTAATAAACGTGGCAGTACTTGTACTAGTAAACCTGGTAATGCTTTGACTTTATCCCCGAGCCCTGAACCTGCAGCTCGGGCCTTTTCTTCCGTTTCTAATGCTGTCCAATCTATCTTTTGGTCTCCCACTTCCCACTCTTTTTCTTTCAGTTTTTCATAAATGCCAGCAGGTAAGAGCACCTTTAATATCGTCATAATATCAGGATAGGTATACTCTCCCATCAGCAACATGTCCTTAATTTCTCGGTGGAAACCCGCTGGGTCTTTGTCATGACTTGGTACTACTTTCTTCATTTCTAACAATTCAATTTTTTGATATGGGTGTGTATACAAATACACGGTGAAACTCATTGTCTTCGCCTTTTATTGGGTGCACTTCTCGTAAAGGATTTTGTCTATCCATATAATACGGCGTTCTTTCTCTGCGGGGCAGCGAGAAAGAATCCGGACTTACAAAAAGGACATACTGTTTACGTGACACTAATATTTCTTTAATTAACTTGTTACTAGAACCTCTCCATCTGTTCGTGAGTAGTTCCGTTAATATATCAGGTAAAGGACCAGGGTCAGCATGTTGGCTCTTATATAGTATAAGGAGTTGCTGAATCATATAGATTCCAGCTAAACGTTGTTCATCTGCACTAAGGTTAAAAAACGTGTGTGCTACGGTCTCATCACCGTATTTTTCAGGACTGTCAATCCAGTGAACGGCTGATCTGGCCAATTCTTGCTCATCCATGGAATCGAGGAGGTGGTAACCCCTTCGTTCTCGTAGTAGTTTATCTGCGGCTTGGAACAAATGTTCAGGAGACTTTAAATTTATTACAGGCGTCGGATACGTTCTGCTATTATTTGGACATTCTGAGTGTATGGGATCAGAAAAGCATCTAGTATTATCACAGGATCTTCCTCTGCCTACGTATGCTATGGTTTCTGACTGTCTTGCGGAATTCCCTGATTCGGATACTTCATCTTGCTCGAACTCGTCTGTTTCCAATCTTTCTTCGTGAATACGTTCTATTTCTCTACGGATTTTTCGGCACATGGCTATTATACAGTTTTTCTTATCGTGTCTCCCTTCTGATATATTCTGGCTCCATCTTGTAAGAATAAGTATTGTATTCGGGTCTACCCCCGGACGGTCTTGATTTCTGATCACGCAGTTTATGAGGAAACGTAACAGTTCCCCCTGTATCTCTACTTTCTGGAATTCCATAGCTCTGTTAATACATTCTGGGTCTCGCCCTGTTTGGACAAAATGATATATGTTATCTAGATGCGTAATCATTCCTGGTAACCTCGCTAAATACTCTGCGGCTCGTCTGATACGTAATGATGCCAGGACCATTTCGTCCTCTTTACCGGCCACCGGGTCATATCTACAATCTATAAGGAGTTCCTTAAGCGTACGTTCACTTACGAATTTGGGTGTACGTGAATGCGCTGATTCTTGAAAAACAAGTTTATTTATTCTAGGTGGCGTAAAGGTATTGCTAGCACCTCCCGTGGCCCCTTCAGGGGCGTCGGGTGTGAATGGATTCGTCGAACGTGACACAGCAACTATAGGTGTCGATACCACTGTAGAATCGATTGCGGGGACAGATGCGGAAACAGATGTGCTTGCCGGAGCTCGTGTCGGGACTTGCTGTTGCACGGGGACAGATACCTGATCCTGACGTTGAACCCCTCCGCCAGACGGTCTATGTGGTGTGGGGTTAGCATACTCGGGAGCTGCGTCATCTAGATATGAGGAAAGAAAAACATCTTCTGCGGTTCTGGGATGCCCTTTTGGATGTACCTTAATTGGAAATAATGGGGGTGGCAAGTCTTTTGGCATCTCTGGAACAGCCTTAGGTAGTCCTTCGGCTAGGAGGGGATACATACCACTCATAAGAGCGTTTCTTTGTCTATCTACTTGTTCTGATTTCACTCGGATACCTTCCTCAATTAATATATTTTCTTGAACTTCCTTTGAACTCTCTTTACTCCTCTCTTCTTGTCTACGTGCTTTTTCTGTACGTCTATGAGATTCTTTACGCCATAACTCAACAGCGTCTTTCTGTGACTGTCTGACTTTTCTTTTCCATAACTCTTCCTCCACTTTCATGATGCACTCTGCATCCCAGGTTCCCGCTGCGGGCCACCTTTGACTTTCCGGCAATCCCTTGATATAATCTACCCATAAATCAAGAAATAATATGGCATCTAAGCCATGCTTGTGATACATAAAATGCCCTGGAGTGTCCCTAGGAGGAATAGGAACTGCTTCTTCAAGCACCCCTTTTCTAGTAGTAATCTGTCTTAACTTCGAGAAGAGCGGCATCTTGACAACTGATCTGATACTTACTCTTGAATTCACTTAATACGAAAAACACAATAATGAACAGTGAACAATGAACAATCATTCATACCACAATATGCAAGACGTTTGAACACTTTAAACATTAACCATTAAACATTTTAAAAAAATGACCGACAATGATGACAGTCTGCATAACTAATCACCAAGCTGAATTCTTGACAATAACTGAATACTTCGGAATACTTGATATACTGCTAAACAGTACATATACACTGCTAAACAGTGCAGACCGGATTTGTGTACCCAAATCCGTCTTGACCGGCACAACCTATGTGCGCGTCAACACGCCTCCCCGGCGATGGTACTCACCGAGTAGCTCCTTGAAACGGAAGGCCGCAGAGAATGGACGGGACTCGATGACTGCGGACAGCGGACCCTCTGGACATCGGGATTTCGAAAACCTGGTGGGCCTCTGTATACCTCGGATCTTGCTCTCTCAGCTAGGCTCTGGTCGGGATACTTCGCACTTCTCACCGCCTCGTCTGGGTTGATCGCAGCCTCAGTCGCCCCCGCTTGACCGGAGGGAGCTTACAGGAAATCCTGCTGGTACGCGTTTATGGTCCGTCCAGCTGTGGCAGGAGACCGGGCCTGCAACGCACCGCCGGCGCGTGAGATGAGAAAGTGTCCCTGTTCGGGCGCCATTATGTGGTAAATATTCTTTTTACCTTGACTGAATTTCATACGGAATCTAAAATAAAGTAGAATAGCTCAGAATAACAAGAGGCAGAATCCGTGGTATAAGAGATTTTCTGAATGGGCTTTATTCCAAAATGGCCGACTCGAGTGGCGGCCTTCAGGTTCCGTCACCACGAGGGTTCAGGAAGTGAAGTACAATACTTTATTGACAAGAAGTAACTTTTATAGGTCATACATTACAATGAAACGAATGCAGAAGGCGTAACAATTGATAAGAGAAATGACATAGTGGTACGTAATCGAAACTAGGCGTAATAAGGAGCAGAAAGAAACATGATTGGCTCTGATTATCATGCATAGGTGGATCTATAAGATAATACTTAACATAGATGCGCGCGCAGCAGCATGACGTGTGATTGACGTGCAACTAGGGGGTGAAGGGGACTTGACATTTAGCTCTACATGTGGAGACGAGAAGTCTGGGGGGTCAAGTCAACCTAATCCCAAATCATATCTAACATCCTATGTTTAGAGAACTATGTTATCCACAAGAAAAGACTCTCGGACAGAATCTATTCTATACTGACTGTGTGTGCGTGTACAAGCGTCTAAGTGTCTATATGAGATGCGAGGGGCAGAAAACTTTCCATGGCAACAGGGCTATGAATTACTTGCAGGAGGACGGAAAGGCCGAGTCCTTTGCTTGTGAGCTAAAGGAAATGTTTACCTAAATCACTAGACAGGAATGCATCGGCTGAAGAGCAAAGTAGATAATTCGAAGGTGAAATACAGCTTCTTGGCAGGCAGGCAAAACTGGCCGAGGCAGGCACCGTTAGCTGCACAGGGAGTAGGACAAAGTTCATGGATACAGATGCGAGCTCAAGCTGAAGCTGTCAGAGACAGAGAGCAGGGAAGGCTTTGAGGACAGAATCGGGCCTACTTGCCTGAACTGTAAAAATGGAGTAACTTAGCCATATAAAGTCGGTGGCCTTTCATACTTAGGAATCGAATATCCAGCCCATTGATGGCGGATCTGACAGAGAACATGTTGACGGTGGACGCACATATGTTTGCGTTTTGGAAACTGGAACTGGAGGGAACATACATGTACTTGTGACATGCACATAGAACCGTTGGGGTCCAAGATAGGGGACATAACTGATCAGGAAAATCCACATTTCCACATTCCCTCCTTGTCCCCTACTTGCCCTTCAAGAGATATCAATCTTCATCATTCCATCGATTTGCTCATGGAGCATCATTTCTTCTTCCTTCTTCTTCCGGCATTCTGAACGAGAACTTTGATATGGAATGCATGATGTGGCACACAGACCACAAATCGCTGGTCCACATTGCAGGCATAAACAACAACTGAAGAGCATAAGAAGGCCAATACCTAGGAAGGATAGAACTCTCCATCCCCAGGCTGATATTACACTCCAAAACCACCCGGACCACGTCCAAGTGCCTGGATTCTCGTGTATCTGGCTCACAATCTTATGAAGGCGTGTTATAGCTTTATATACAGATGGCGAATTTTCTGGTATGAATATGCAGCAGCTGGATCCGATGACCCTGCAAGCTCCGCCCCTATCGGCCAGGATGACGTCAAGGACAAGACGATTCTGGAGAACAACAATTCTCATCACTGATTGTTCCTCTGTCAGATTGCCTAGGGCGGCTATAGTCTCGTTTACTACAGCTTCAAGAGTCTTGGTTAGTCTGCGTATCAGCTTACTATTTGATATTGTACCTATATAGGGAAAGATGCCTTTATTGAAATCTACATACTTGTCCCATGCCGTCTCAGTATAATCGACAACTGGGAGATCTCTTCGCTCTCTATTGTGTACTAAATGAACATTCCGATAATAATCAGGGGGAGCTAGGAAAACAGGTGGCAGAAGGAATGCTATGTAACAGGTACCATCCCAATCTAGAGGCAGACGCATATATGCCGTCTGACCACATATAAAGTAAGAATGGCGAGAAGCTCTAAATGAAGATTTACCTTGATCACTATATTCTACTGTAGTAATGCATTGGCTATGGCCCATATGTATGGAACCAACTTTTCTTACACATAATTCACCCTTAACTGGAAATACTGACATAGTGGGCAGAATTAGTTCAACTTCGGATTTGACATTCAGAATCATAAGATTAGGTGTAAAATTACCTAATTTATACACTTCATTTTCTAGATCAGTTCCTGTTCTACTGGGGTGACCCTCCTTATTAGGGTGACAGACCTTGAATAAAACTAGATTCAGATTTCCCCATATCCAATGTTGTTGATAAACTGCTGTGTCTGGGTCTATGGAATTTAGTAAACTAAACCATGCTCCACAGGAGCCATTGTGTGTGAACGGATGTGGAAAGAAAGGCAGAACTCCTTTGTTATTCTGATAGGGAGGGAGTCGGCCACACACCCAACAATTGGTGGCATTACTAATCTGATGGGAATGATGTAACATACTAATGAAGGTGTTATTGCGCAGCGCAAGTCTATAAGATAATTCATGTGGCGGTAGGTCACTAAAAGAATGTTCAGCAGCAACATTATAAACATGTCTAGAAATAGGATGATATATGTGCAAAATCACACTCGTAATAATTATTAAAACACTCAATAAAAACAAAATTAATAATGTCCTCATACAGTAGCTACGCAGTGATTTACAATACGCCTGTCGTTTCAACATTTCTCGGGTATTTTCTCTACTCAGGTCCAAGGGATACATGTCGGAGACAATTCAACCGCTTCACCTTGGAGAGGACTTAAACAATCAAATTGCTCGACTGTTTGGGCCTAAGCTTTAATTTATAGCACTGAGAGTCATTCTGTTCAACAAAAGGAAGTTTTGAATCAGTCTGTGAGGGAGTGCAGGGCACAGTGTCTATATCCGAGGATAGTCCATGAAATTTCTTAATGTGGCTGGAATGTATCCAGCCCTTGCGGCCCTCAACTTTCACGGCTGTTCTTGTGGTCAGCAGGACTAGCTTCGGTGCTTTCCACCTGGGCTCCAACTGGGTCTTCCGATCAAAATTTCTTACAAACACCAGATCCCCCGGAGCAACGTCATGGGGTTTCACCTCAGTGTTGTCAGGAAAAGCTGCAGCTACCTGTGAACGACAAGATTGTAGTGCAGACATCAAGGAAGCCAAGTAATCTGTCAGCATATTACAATTAACATCAGTTATTTTACGTGGTATAGGCGTCCCCCACATATTTGGTGGCCTTCCGAAGATCACCTCATACGGGGATAGCCCTGTTCGAGAGTGTGCTACCATTCTTATGTAAAATAGTGCAACTGGTAATGCTACTATCCAGTCAACACCTTTCTCCTTACATATTTTAGACAATCTGATTTTCAAAATTTGATTATGTCGTTCCACGAGACCTGCTGCCTCGGGGTGTCGGACACAGTGGAATTTCCACTGATATCCCAACAAAAGTGAGACATGTTTCATTAATTCGGATGAGAAAGGCTGGCCGTTATCTGAATATACAACACGTGGTAAACCGTACCGCGGGAAGAATTCTCGAACTAACTGTTTGGCAGTAGTCGGGGCCGTGTAATCTGATACTGGGTACGCCTCAGTCCATCGGGAGAGAGCGCAGACAACTACCAGAACATATTTGAATCCTCGACATCGTTCCATCTGGATATAATCCATTTGGAGCACTTCAAAAGGATGATCAGGAGTCTGGAATCCACCCTGTTCTACGGGAACACTTTTTCCCGGGTTGAACTGACAACATATCATACAGGTACGGACTTTTTGTTTAGCTGCTACTCGTAAATGTTTGTTGAACCAAATGTGTTGAATGCTATCTAGCATAGCTTTCTCTCCTAAATGCGCTGGGCTGTGAATTGTAGCTATAATGGCTTGGACCATAGAGTCAGGAAGAAACCATACAGATTTCTCCTTCGTCATCCATCCCTGATCTGTCTGGATCCCTCCTAGTTCAGTCCATTTCTTTAATTCTTCTGCAGTAGCATGTGTCTGTATGTCAATTACGTCGAGTGCGGGATCCTTAATTGTCATACACTGTGTTGGTGTCTGAACTATTGGCTTTGTCATGTCTAATGTGCGATTCTGAGCAGTCTGTTTAGCTGTTCTGTCAGCTAAATCATTGCCTTGAGAAATGATATCAGTAACCTTCGTGTGTGCTTTACATTTCATAATCGATATGGCAGTTGGTAGATGTATTGCGTCTAACAAGGCATGAATGAGGGTTCCGTGCTGAATGTGGGCACCATGGGAGGTTAAATAACCTCTCTCTCGCCACAGCACGCCGAAGTCGTGTACAACTCCGAATGCATAACGTGAGTCAGTGTATACATTAACTTTCTTATTTGTGGCTTGAATACAGGCTTGTGTTAGAGCAATAAGTTCTGCTGCTTGGGCTGACAAAGTATCTATACAATTTGTCTCAATAACTTCAGTGTCTGTTGTGACTGCATACGCGGCCACTAAGTCTCCTGTACTTGCTCTCATGCACGATCCGTCTACATACAACGTCAGGTCTGGATCTAACAATGGAACGTCTGTCAAGTCTTGTCTAGGTTTCGTCTTCATTTCAATAATTTCAACACAATCATGAGCTAGTGGGTCTGTTCCAATTACAGGTAATAGTGTAGCAGGATTCAATGTATTACACCGTCGGATCTCTATGTGTGGCTGAAACAATGTCAGTTCATAACCGGTAAGTCTTGCTATGGTCAAGTGTTGTGTTTGTGTTCGGTTCACAAGAACTTCTACTGCATGTGGTACTTGTACTGTCAATGGATGTCCTAACACTATGGCATCGCTTTGTCTGATTGCTAAAGCTGTTGCTGCCACTGATTTCAGGCACGCGGGCAAAGCCTGAGCTACGGGATCTAATGTACTGGAAAAATAAGCACATGGCTTGCATGATCCTGCTTGATCCTGAGTGAGTACTGACAAAGCAGTACCTTCGCGTTCTGTAACAAAGAGTGTAAAATGTTTGCTATAACATGGTGTTGCTAAAACAGGTGCTTGGCATAAAGCTTCCTTTAGGCTTTCAAAAGCTTGTGTATGTTCCTGAGTCCAAGGGAGAACAGTCGATGTGGCTGCCTCCTGTGTGGTTAACTGAATGAGTGGTTTTGCTAGAAATGCGTACTGAGGGATCCACTGCCTACAATATGAAGTGAGGCCTATGAAAGCCCGCACCTCCTTTTGTGTCTGGGGTATTGACATGTTAGCAATTAACTGGATGCGATCTGGTGTAAGCTGCCTTCCCTCCTTGGACAGCGAGTGACCAAGATAAATAACTCGCTGGACACAGAATTGCAGCTTAGAAGGAGACACCTTGTGCCCCTTGTCGGCTAGAAAATGTAAAACTGTCAGGGAAGCCTTTTCACATTCGGGTTCGCTTCTCGCGGTGATCAGCAGATCATCGACATATTGAAGCAGTGCAGTGTTGACTGGCATGTGGATACTGTCAAGTTCTCGTTTCAGTGCTTGGCTGTAGATGCTGGGGCTTTCTGTGAATCCTTGGGGAGCGCGTGAGAATTTAAAGCTGCGCCCATTTAAACTGAATCCGAACAAATATTGGCTTTCCGGATCTATTGGGACGCTGAAAAAGGCATTCTTGAGATCAATTACAGTAAAGAATGTTGCTTCGGAATCAATTGCTGTCAATAATGATGATATATCGGGGACCACAGGAAATTGTGGCACAATGCACTTGTTTAGTTCACGCAAATCAATAACCAATCGGTATACTGGCGGAGCAGTAGGGTCAGTTCGTTTAAGAATCGGAATTATCGGCGAATTACATACATTGGAGTCTGTTTCTACAACTACTCCTTGGGCAATTAACTCATCAATGATTTTCAGCAAAGCCACTACAGCATCTTGCGGTAACTTGTATTGTCGCAATCGTGGTAATACCACTCCTGCCTTGAGTGTAACTCGGTATGGTGTAATGTTCATGCAACCAACATCAGTAGGGCCTTGTGCCCATAGATGTGCTGGTAAAGTCTGTAGTCGGGGATCCATGTCTCTAGACACATAGTGACCTTTAAAATCACGTAAAAACAACCTTATTCCTTCCGGAGAACAACATATTATGGCTCCTAGGGCTTTCAGAGTTTTAATTCCTAACAGATTTTCTGGGCATGATTTAGTAAGCAATAAATCTGTAGTTCGTGTCAAAGGTCCTATCGTAAGTGGAAGAGGCTGTGATACTTCATTAACAATAGGTTTTCCTGAAAAACCAAGGGAAACATTTTGAGAGCCTGAGAGGGGTGCCCCTGGAACTTCACTACGTTTTATAGTTGTTCGACTTGCCCCTGTATCGAGTAAGAATTTTCTATCTTGACCTAATAATTCACTATGTACATAAGGTCCTTCTTGATCTACAGGAATCTCGATAAGCGGTAAGTCAACTTCCCTCTCTAGGCTGGTTCATGCGTAACGCTGATACTCAGGATATTCATACTGTGCAGTCTGATACATTTGTCGTGTTGTGGTTTGTGTGGCAGTAACAGGCAACGGTGGTGCAGCTGGCACAAACTGTATTGGCTGTTGTGCGGCTGGCATGGCCTGGGAATGCGGCACAGCTCCTTGTTCATTCTGATCTTGTCTGAGTGGCCGTGATCTTTCTTGTGTTTTACCTATGGCGATATTATGTTTTAAAACTGGACAATCGTGTACGTAATGACCTGGCTTTTTGCAATAATTGCATGTCCCTTTTACCGGTCCTGCTGAATCGGACTGTGTCATACCCTTTTTATGTCCTTCAGCCGGTACTGTCTGAGACACTAGCATTTTCATTTTTGTATCTTTCATGCGTCTTTGTTCGTGTTCTTGTTCATCTCTAATTCTATTGTGATGATACTGTAACATTTGTAGCATTTGTGACGGAGTGTTACTTTGCCAGGTACTCTCGAATTTCAATATTCTATTCTTTACTGGAGGTAAAGCATTTTCTACTAATTTTGTCACAAATAAATGTGGATACGACTCACTACTTGTTTTTATACCACTATTTATTCCAAAACATTTTTCAAATCGGGCATAATAGTCACTTGTGTCTTCATCATGCTTTTGTTTACAGGCCGTGATTGCACCCCAATCTTCCTTTTTCGTAGTTAATAAACGTGGCAGTACTTGTACTAGTAAACCTGGTAATGCTTTGACTTTATCCCCGAGCCCTGAACCTGCAGCTCGGGCCTTTTCTTCCGTTTCTAATGCTGTCCAATCTATCTTTTGGTCTCCCACTTCCCACTCTTTTTCTTTCAGTTTTTCATAAATGCCAGCAGGTAAGAGCACCTTTAATATCGTCATAATATCAGGATAGGTATACTCTCCCATCAGCAACATGTCCTTAATTTCTCGGTGGAAACCCGCTGGGTCTTTGTCATGACTTGGTACTACTTTCTTCATTTCTAACAATTCAATTTTTTGATATGGGTGTGTATACAAATACACGGTGAAACTCATTGTCTTCGCCTTTTATTGGGTGCACTTCTCGTAAAGGATTTTGTCTATCCATATAATACGGCGTTCTTTCTCTGCGGGGCAGCGAGAAAGAATCCGGACTTACAAAAAGGACATACTGTTTACGTGACACTAATATTTCTTTAATTAACTTGTTACTAGAACCTCTCCATCTGTTCGTGAGTAGTTCCGTTAATATATCAGGTAAAGGACCAGGGTCAGCATGTTGGCTCTTATATAGTATAAGGAGTTGCTGAATCATATAGATTCCAGCTAAACGTTGTTCATCTGCACTAAGGTTAAAAAACGTGTGTGCTACGGTCTCATCACCGTATTTTTCAGGACTGTCAATCCAGTGAACGGCTGATCTGGCCAATTCTTGCTCATCCATGGAATCGAGGAGGTGGTAACCCCTTCGTTCTCGTAGTAGTTTATCTGCGGCTTGGAACAAATGTTCAGGAGACTTTAAATTTATTACAGGCGTCGGATACGTTCTGCTATTATTTGGACATTCTGAGTGTATGGGATCAGAAAAGCATCTAGTATTATCACAGGATCTTCCTCTGCCTACGTATGCTATGGTTTCTGACTGTCTTGCGGAATTCCCTGATTCGGATACTTCATCTTGCTCGAACTCGTCTGTTTCCAATCTTTCTTCGTGAATACGTTCTATTTCTCTACGGATTTTTCGGCACATGGCTATTATACAGTTTTTCTTATCGTGTCTCCCTTCTGATATATTCTGGCTCCATCTTGTAAGAATAAGTATTGTATTCGGGTCTACCCCCGGACGGTCTTGATTTCTGATCACGCAGTTTATGAGGAAACGTAACAGTTCCCCCTGTATCTCTACTTTCTGGAATTCCATAGCTCTGTTAATACATTCTGGGTCTCGCCCTGTTTGGACAAAATGATATATGTTATCTAGATGCGTAATCATTCCTGGTAACCTCGCTAAATACTCTGCGGCTCGTCTGATACGTAATGATGCCAGGACCATTTCGTCCTCTTTACCGGCCACCGGGTCATATCTACAATCTATAAGGAGTTCCTTAAGCGTACGTTCACTTACGAATTTGGGTGTACGTGAATGCGCTGATTCTTGAAAAACAAGTTTATTTATTCTAGGTGGCGTAAAGGTATTGCTAGCACCTCCCGTGGCCCCTTCAGGGGCGTCGGGTGTGAATGGATTCGTCGAACGTGACACAGCAACTATAGGTGTCGATACCACTGTAGAATCGATTGCGGGGACAGATGCGGAAACAGATGTGCTTGCCGGAGCTCGTGTCGGGACTTGCTGTTGCACGGGGACAGATACCTGATCCTGACGTTGAACCCCTCCGCCAGACGGTCTATGTGGTGTGGGGTTAGCATACTCGGGAGCTGCGTCATCTAGATATGAGGAAAGAAAAACATCTTCTGCGGTTCTGGGATGCCCTTTTGGATGTACCTTAATTGGAAATAATGGGGGTGGCAAGTCTTTTGGCATCTCTGGAACAGCCTTAGGTAGTCCTTCGGCTAGGAGGGGATACATACCACTCATAAGAGCGTTTCTTTGTCTATCTACTTGTTCTGATTTCACTCGGATACCTTCCTCAATTAATATATTTTCTTGAACTTCCTTTGAACTCTCTTTACTCCTCTCTTCTTGTCTACGTGCTTTTTCTGTACGTCTATGAGATTCTTTACGCCATAACTCAACAGCGTCTTTCTGTGACTGTCTGACTTTTCTTTTCCATAACTCTTCCTCCACTTTCATGATGCACTCTGCATCCCAGGTTCCCGCTGCGGGCCACCTTTGACTTTCCGGCAATCCCTTGGTATAATCTACCCATAAATCAAGAAATAATATGGCATCTAAGCCATGCTTGTGATACATAAAATGCCCTGGAGTGTCCCTAGGAGGAATAGGAACTGCTTCTTCAAGCACCCCTTTTCTAGTAGTAATCTGTCTTAACTTCGAGAAGAGCGGCATCTTGACAACTGATCTGATACTTACTCTTGAATTCACTTAATACGAAAAACACAATAATGAACAGTGAACAATGAACAATCATTCATACCACAATATGCAAGACGTTTGAACACTTTAAACATTAACCATTAAACATTTAAAAAAAATGACCGACAATGATGACAGTCTGCATAACTAATCACCAAGCTGAATTCTTGACAATAACTGAATACTTCGGAATACTTGATATACTGCTAAACAGTACATATACACTGCTAAACAGTGCAGACCGGATTTGTGTACCCAAATCCGTCTTGACCGGCACAACCTATGTGCGCGTCAACACGCCTCCCCGGCGATGGTACTCACCGAGTAGCTCCTTGAAACGGAAGGCCTCAGAGAATGGACGGGACTCGATGACTGCGGACAGCGGACCCTCTGGACATCGGGATTTCGAAAACCTGGTGGGCCTCTGTATACCTCGGATCTTGCTCTCTCAGCTAGGCTCTGGTCGGGATACTTCGCACTTCTCACCGCCTCGTCTGGGTTGATCGCAGCCTCAGTCGCCCCCGCTTGACCGGAGGGAGCTTACAGGAAATCCTGCTGGTACGCGTTTATGGTCCGTCCAGCTGTGGCAGGAGACCGGGCCTGCAACGCACCGCCGGCGCGTGAGATGAGAAAGTGTCCCTGTTCGGGCGCCATTATGTGGTAAATATTCTTTTTACCTTGACTGAATTTCATACGGAATCTAAAATAAAGTAGAATAGCTCAGAATAACAAGAGGCAGAATCCGTGGTATAAGAGATTTTCTGAATGGGCTTTATTCCAAAATGGCCGACTCGAGTGGCGGCCTTCAGGTTCCGTCACCACGAGGGTTCAGGAAGTGAAGTACAATACTTTATTGACAAGAAGTAACTTTTATAGGTCATACATTACAATGAAACGAATGCAGAAGGCGTAACAATTGATAAGAGAAATGACATAGTGGTACGTAATCGAAACTAGGCGTAATAAGGAGCAGAAAGAAACATGATTGGCTCTGATTATCATGCATAGGTGGATCTATAAAATAATACTTAACATAGATGCGCGCGCAGCAGCATGACGTGTGATTGACGTGCAACTAGGGGGTGAAGGGGACTTGACATTTAGCTCTACATGTGGAGACGAGAAGTCTGGGGGGTCAAGTCAACCTAATCCCAAATCATATCTAACATCCTATGTTTAGAGAACTATGTTATCCACAAGAAAAGACTCTCGGACAGAATCTATTCTATACTGACTGTGTGTGCGTGTACAAGCGTCTAAGTGTCTATATGAGATGCGAGGGGCAGAAAACTTTCCATGGCAACAGGGCTATGAATTACTTGCAGGAGGACGGAAAGGCCGAGTCCTTTGCTTGTGAGCTAAAGGAAATGTTTACCTAAATCACTAGACAGGAATGCATCGGCTGAAGAGCAAAGTAGATAATTCGAAGGTGAAATACAGCTTCTTGGCAGGCAGGCAAAACTGGCCGAGGCAGGCACCGTTAGCTGCACAGGGAGTAGGACAAAGTTCATGGATACAGATGCGAGCTCAAGCTGAAGCTGTCAGAGACAGAGAGCAGGGAAGGCTTTGAGGACAGAATCGGGCCTACTTGCCTGAACTGTAAAAATGGAGTAACTTAGCCATATAAAGTCGGTGGCCTTTCATACTTAGGAATCGAATATCCAGCCCATTGATGGCGGATCTGACAGAGAACATGTTGACGGTGGACGCACATATGTTTGCGTTTTGGAAACTGGAACTGGAGGGAACATACATGTACTTGTGACATGCACATAGAACCGTTGGGGTCCAAGATAGGGGACATAACTGATCAGGAAAATCCACATTTCCACAAGATTGAGATATTGAGATTTTGAGATTTTGAGATTGAGATATTGAGATATTGAGATATTGAGATTTTGAGATTGAGATATTGAGATATTGAGATTTTGAGATTTTGAGATTGAGATATTGAGATATTGAGATATTGAGATATTGAGATATTGAGATTTTGAGATTGAGATATTGAGATATTGAGATTTTGAGATTGAGATATTGAGATATTGAGATTTTGAGATTTTGAGATTTTGAGATTGAGATATTGAGATTGAGATTTTGAGATATTGAGATATTGAGATATTGAGAAATTGAGAGTTTGAGAGTTTGAGATTGAGATATTGAGATATTGAGATATTGAGATCTTGTGATTTTGAGATTTTGTGATTTTGTGATTTTGAGATTTTGAGATTTTGAGATTGAGATTTTGGGATTGAGATTTTGTGATTTTGAGATTGAGATTGAGATATTGAGATTGAGATTTTGAGATTGAGATTTTGAGATTGAGATTTTGAGATTGAGATTGAGATTGAGATTTTGAGATTGAGATTTTGAGATTGAGATTGAGATTTTGAGATTTTGAGATTTTGAGATTGAGATTTTGAGATTGAGATTTTGAGATTGAGATTTTGAGATTTTGAGATTGAGATTTTGAGATTTTGAGATTTTGAGATTGAGATTTTGAGATTGAGATTTTGTGATTTTGAGATTTTGTGATTGAGATATTGAGATATTGAGATTTTGTGATTGAGATATTGAGATATTGAGATTTTGAGATTTTGAGATTGAGATTTTGAGATTGAGATTTTGAGATTGAGATTTTGAGATTGAGATTTTGAGATTGAGATTTTGTGATTTTGAGATTTTGGGCCTCATGTAGGTAGCCAAATACCGGTCGGTAACGGCCGATATTCGGTAAATATGCCGTTACCGACCGGTATTCAGACAAGTGAGATGTAGGAGTCCAAAAACCACTTTTCGGTAAATATGAGGTGGTAAATACCGATTCATATTTACCGAATACATAATTAACGAATCGGTAAATATGAAGTGGTAAATATGAAGTGGTAAAAATTAAAATGACATGTAGGAGCACTCGGTAATTAAGAAATCCAAGAAAATCGGTAAATAAGAGTCGGTAATTAACACGGATTGGAAGCAGGTGGTAACCATCAACAGTGCAGATAAGCAATCCCAAAATGCAACAGCGTGGACAACATGGCCGCTATGTACGTCATTGCAAGGCGCCTACGTCTACAGGCAGCAGGACTGAGGGATTGGCGACGGGAGGAACGCATCTACAGACAGCGCATCACACTCTTCCAGCTGACTGATGCAGAGATACATGAGAGGTACAGGCTACACCCCGAAACCATCATGGACTTAATCAGGGACCTGCACCCACTCCTGGACCAGCCAATAAGAAGGGCGCACGCCATACCCCCACATGTGCAGGTGCTCTGCAGCCCACATCTGTTGGCATCCGGCAGTTATCAGGTGGTGACAGCTGCGGTGGGTGGTGTATCCCAGAGTTGCCTGTCCCGTTCCTTCAGGAATTTCCTGGATGCCATGATGCAGAGAATGCACCACTACATCAGCTTCCACAACACACAGGCTGCACTGCAGAAAACAAAAACAGACATTTCTCACATGGCACAGTTCCCCCATTTCATTGGCTGCATTGATGGTACACACATCCCAATCTGTCCACCAGCTGACACAGAGCACATCTACAGGATCAGGAAGTCCACCCACTCCATCAATGTGCATACCGAATTGAATGATTTTGTGAATGGTCCTGTGGGTGGCAGAACCAAAAGGTGGGCGTATGCTATTTACAACGAAGTCTGCAAGTTGTCGCACAGTGAGGCGGCTTCCAGATTGAGAGCTATTGACCAAGCAAACATGGAGAAGGCTTTAGCCGTTATAGATAATAGCTTTAGCACTCTCACTTCTAGGATTCATACATGAGACAATAGGCACATGCAAGTACACGGCGCATGCAATGTATAAGCCCCGAATTTGGCGTGCGTCCTACGAGGTATCCCAGTGCCTGTGATTACACCTTCTTTCACTCTGCTTGCAAACGGTATTTATTTAATTTTGAATAATGAAGCTTGCTGTGGGATGTGAGTGGGAATCCCGTACATAACTGTCTCGCATAAAGTTGTCTGCTGCAATACTGTTCTTTTTCCACCCCCGCATGTGCGGCTGGATGTTTCCATCTGGCCTTCGATTCCAACCTTGAAAGCAGAGTTCAACAAGTTGAGCAGAATAGAGCGCTATTGTCCCACAAAGAGGTGCCTTTGACTTCCTCTCGTGAAACATTTGTCCTTCACGTTGCTAATACGCGCACTGAGGTACAGGCGCCTCTGAATACTGACCTCCCCCTGCATTTCGGCTCTTTGATCCAAACTATTTTCAATGCCTCGTCCACGACCGGCCTGGCTCATTTTTTTAAACATGTGGGCTCGGGTCTCGTGACCTCTTTCCAAACTATTTTTGGTGTAATTCCGGCATTTGTTCATTCACTTTTCTCGAGCATCTTTGGAGGTGTCCCGCTGCTCCTGGCGCTAGTGGCAGGTGTGCTGCTTTTCCTTTTCATACTCCGGAATGGCTGCTCCTTCTGTGCCACACGAGCACCTGTCCCGTCTGCATCTTCTTCGTGATAGGATGCTTGACTTCTATGGTACTTTGCCATTGGCGACTTTGAGCCTGGCTTATGGATTATCCTTCAGGTATTCCTACTTCACCTGCGTACAACCTGTATTTCACTGCCTGGATTGTCCCTTTGAATGGCCTCTGGATTTGTGCTTGACCAACATGGTGTCTCCGGTGCCGGATTTCGATCGACTGATGAGGCCCTTAGTGTCTCACGAGTTGTCCTGTTCTGGTGTCCGGATCATGGCGTGTGGTGCGGCGCATGGTATCCTGGGTAATTGGGACATCTCAGCGGCAGCCTACGACTTCTTGGCTATGAGCTATTTGGAGGAACATTCCGGGTGCCCTCTGATTGTGCTAGAGGCTCCGTTGGTTGGAGAACACGTATGTTCCTTTTCTTTACTTAATTGGATGGCTGAGACTTTTAGTGGCCCTGCAAACGATTTTTTGTTGGAAGCCGTGGCCACATATGCTGCCTATACATTCATGGATTAACTGGACTGTCGTCCATTGCGCCTGTGCTACTGGACAGCACCCTGGCGCAACATTTATTTCTTTTATTTCTCTTTTTTCTCTTCCTGATGGTCGGCTTGAGTTTTTTACTATACTTGCATTGTGTTTTTTGGATTTTTATGCTGCAATTAATTGGACTTTAGGACTTTGGCGCTGCATTGGTTATGCCTTGTTCTGCTCTGACGAAACTGAACTCTGCGTTCTCTCTTTTCTTGCCTATTAAATATTGCTTCGCTCAAGGGGGCGTGTAGTGAGTTCTCCCTGAATACGTACATACATTGTTCAGTTAGCATAACCACGTTGAATGTTATGTAGCCATCTTTTTGTCTTTGCACACGACACTGCGTTTACATGTTCTTTCTTGAATAAACTGCTGACTCGAGACTTCCTTCAGACGAGTGCAATCTGTTGTTACCATCCCAAGCTCTGCGCAGTGACCTTGGTCTGTACATGCTGTGACACACAGTCTGGAATTTTACACAATGCATGTTTTCCACTCTAGGTTGTTCGACCCACTATTTAGCCATGACACACGCGCAGCTGCAAATACCTGCAAGTTGGTGCTTTTCATATCACAGACATCATGTTTATTATTCAGACCGAAGACGAGCCTTCCTGCGAGAAGGCTCCTGATGCTCCTGTGATGTGATTTCACTAAGCTGATTTTTGAGGTATGGGGTCCCCTATTCAAGCCTAAGAGACCTTCTATTATAGCATAATTATGATATTAGCTACTTAGTTAAGGGAAGGTGGTAGTATCCTCGGTATTTTCCGAATTGCTAAATACCACCTCGGTATTTTCCGATTCGGTAAATACCACCTCGGTATTTACCGATTCGGTGAATTCCGATTCGTGATTACCGAATATTACCGAATCGGTAACTGTTACCGAATTTTTACCTACATATAACTTACCGATTCTAATTTAACGATTCGGTACGGCTCGGTATTTAAGAAACGGTAAAATTTATTTACCTACATGAGGCCCTTTGTGATTTAGATATTGAGATATTGAGATTTTGAGATATTGAGATTTTGAGATTGAGATTTTGAGATGGAGATTTTGAGATTGAGATTGAGATATTGAGATTGAGATTTTGAGATTGAGATTTTACTATTGAGATTTTGAGATTTTGAGATTGAGATTTTGTGATTTTGAGATTTTGAGATTTTGTGATTTTGAGATTTTGAGATTTTGTGATTTTGAGATTTTGTGATTTTGTGATTTTGAGATTTTGAGATTGAGATTTTGAGATTGAGATTTTGTGATTTTGTGAGATTGAGATATTGAGATTGAGATTTTGAGATTGAGATTTTGAGATTGAGATTTTGAGATTGAGATTTTGAGATTGAGATTGAGATTTTGAGATTGAGATATTGAGATTTTGAGATTGAGATATTGAGATATTGAGATATTGAGATTTTGAGATTGAGATATTGAGATATTGAGATATTGAGAGTTTGAGAGTTTGAGAGTTTGAGATATTGAGATATTGAGATTGAGATATTGAGAGTTTCAGAGTTTGAGATTGAGATATTGAGATTGAGATATTGAGATATTGAGATATTGAGATTTTGAGATTTTGAGATTTTGAGATATTGAGATTGAGATATTGAGATTTTGAGATTGAGATATTGAGATATTGAGATATTGACATTTTGAGATTTTGAGATTTTGAGATTGAGATATTGAGATATTGAGATCTTGTGATTTTGAGATTTTGTGATTTTGTGATTTTGAGATTTTGAGATTTTGAGATTGAGATTTTGGGATTGAGATTTTGTGATTTTGAGATTGAGATTGAGATATTGAGATTGAGATTTTGAGATTGAGATTTTGAGATTGAGATTGAGATTGAGATTTTGAGATTGAGATTTTGAGATTGTGATTTTGAGATTGTGATTTTGAGATTTTGAGATTTTGAGATTGAGATTTTGAGATTGAGATTTTGAGATTGAGATTTTGAGATTGAGATTGAGATTATGAGATTTTTTTTTTTTTTTTTTTTTTTTTTTTTTAAACCTTTATTTCGGTAGATGCACAATACACAGCGTCTGCCTACAACCCCTCGGGGCCGGCCGCTATGACATTGGAGAACATAGAACAATAATGTCAGGATAAGAAAAGGTTTAATTTTATGGTTTTGTCGAGTACAACGTAGTGTACTTCGAAAAGAGTCGAAGCTAATCACTGACCAGGAGAGACATCACCGTTCACGGAGCACCCAGAAGGAAGCGTTGTATAGGAAGGCATTGGTAAGGAGACAGGTGGCCACCATCCAGGGACTAAGAGCATACACTATACCACAGAATGATAAAACACAATAAGCTCCTTACTAACACTGAACCCCGACCCCGAAGAAACAAAGAAACATTAAAAAAAAAAAAAAAAAAGAAACCAAAGAGGAAGGGAGAAAGAAAGAGAAAGAGGGCCATAGAGACGAAGAAGACATAGAACACATCCCATCCCCCCACCCTGCATACCAGCGGAAGGCCATGGCCCACCCCCCCCCAATAGGCATGCCTGTCGCCCCAAATGAACCCCAAGTAGGAAAGAGAGTCCGGAGAGTGGGAAATAACCTCCCAGTCTCCGACTCCCAGAGAAGGCAGGAGGAGGAAATGTTACATACTCCCGGTCACCACAGCCCATTAAGCATCCCCCACCCTGATAATCATCAGCACAACTGAAGAAGCAAGCAAAGCGGCAGGTGGGGAGACTCCATTCCAAATGTGCGAGCAAGGCAGATAATTAGCAGCCTCATCCTAGTCCCCGCCCGCCAATACGTACAGCCAACTAAAGAAAATCGCCCAGCCCCGGCCCGATCCTGAGCGGCCCCACAGATCCACCCCCGCGGTAAACAGTAGCGATTTACACACATGCGGCACAACCGATACATAAGCAAATATTCTAGTCCGGGTCATGCCAGGCGGTCAAGCAGGATCATCAAGGGAGGCAACATCAACCCTGGCCTGAACGCGGAGACCCCACCAAACATGGCCGCCGCTGGGAGTGTACCTCAGGCAGAACAAAGGAGCAAGATGGCCGCTCACGGCAAAGAAGACGCAGAGGGAGAAGAAGCGAGAGTTCCCAGTCATAGACCATCACCACATCGATAGTGACAAACACAGTTTTCCCCATCGAACGGCACACACTCCGGCGATGTTGAGGCAGACACGGCAACACCCGCAGAGGCAGAGTCTCAGTTTGTAAAGTGGAAGGGAGCTTTGTATCTGCAACTTGATCATTAGAAAAACCCTCGACACTGTAACCAGGGAGAGGACGATCCATAGTATCCCCCTGCCGCCAATTTGTATCCGCCTCGAAGGGAATGAGAGGCATTGGGGGGTCAGACAACCGCAGTAGTTCCCTGGATGGCATAGCAGCATCGATCTTCCACTCCAGTTCTCGAGTGCGTTGGCACCATGTCGCCCGCAAGTCCCCCAGGGCTAGAAGGATATCACCATAGGTCAGGTCTGCTCCCTGCTGCAGCATGCCGACTGTATGTAAAGGCGCCATCGGGACACCCTCCAGCTCGACAGCAGGCAGTGAAGCCTGCGTCAGGGACATGGCGGCCTCCGCCTCTCCGGCGAAGCAGACCGGCACCGACACCATTTCCGCCGCCAGCCCACCTCGGAGGGGTGAGGGCGACTCCATAGGACAGAGGAACAATAGTGAGGGCAAGAGGAGTTGCTGCTCGCTATACGGGGCTCACACGATGGGAGAGCCCTCGGCTGTATTGCAATGCGGGTGGTGGGCGCTCCCAAACAGTCACCGCTCTGACCGCTGGTAGGAGGACAAAGGAAGATTCGCCAGCCCGGACCCAATCGTACAGGAATTCTCTCCGTCGCGAAGAAGGCACCGCCAGGCCGCCCACTCCACGTCCGGTCACATTTCCCCCGGCGCCGGTCCAGCCCCAGGTCGTCTCACCGTACGTGATAAGCGGTGTCCGGCAGTGGTGGTCGGGCCAGAATGCGTGGGCAAAGTCCAAAGTCGGCAAACTCTATGAATCCTCGATCAAAAAAGCCGGCGGGAACATCGGAGGAATGCGGAAAGTATCAGCGCATTCGTGGGTACATTTGCTCGCGCCGTAGGCAGGATTAAAAATCAGGATGTCATGTAAACAGCAGACGGGCTGCGGAGCCGGGAGCTCAGACGTCCTGTCCGTCCGCCATCTTGGCTCCTCCTCGAGATTTTGAGATTTTGAGATTTTGAGATTGAGATTTTGAGATTGATATTTTGTGATTTTGAGATTTTGTGATTTAGATATTGAGATATTGAGATTTTGAGATATTGAGATTTTGATATTGAGATTTTGAGATTTTGAGATTGAGATTTTGAGATTGAGATTTTGAGATTGAAATTTTGAGATTGAAATTTTGAGATTGAAATTTTGTGGTTTTGAGATTTGTGATTTAGATATTGAGATATTGAGATTTTGAGATTTTGAGATATTGAGATTTTGAGATTGAGATTTTGAGATTTTGAGATATTGAGATTTTGAGATTGAGATTTTGAGATTTTGAGATTTTGAGATATTGAGATTTTGAGATTTTGAGATTTTGAGATTTTGAGATATTGAGATATTGAGATTTTGAGATTTTGAGATTGAGATATTGAGATTTTGAGATTTTGAGATTTTGAGATTGAGATATTGAGATTGAGATATTGAGATATTGAGATATTGAGATATTGAGATTTTGAGATTGAGATATTGAGATATTGAGATATTGAGATATTAAGATTTTGAGATTTTGAGATTTTGAGATAGAGATTTTAAGATTGAGATATTGAGATATTGAGATATTGAGATTTTGAGATTGAGATTTTGAGATTGAGATTTTGAGATATTGAGAAATTGAGATATTGAGATATTGAGATATTGAGATTTTGAGATTTTGAGATTGAGATATTGAGATATTGAGATTGAGATATTGAGATATTGAGATTTTGAGATTGAGAAATTGAGATATTGAGATATTGAGATATTAAGATTTTGAGATTTTGAGATTTTGAGATTGAGATTTTAAGATTGTGAGTATTCTATTGAGATATTGAGATTTTGAGATTTTGAGATTGAGATTATTGAGATTTGTTGTTGTGTTGGGTGGGTGGGGGGGTTGGGGTGTGGGTTGGGGTGTGGGGTGTGGTGGGGGTGTGGGGTGGGGTGTGGTGTGGGGTGTGGGGTGTTGTGGTGTGTGTGGGTGTGGGTGTGGGGTGTGGGTGTGGGTGTGGGTGGTGGTGGTGTGGTTGGGGTTGGGTGGGGGTGGTGGGTGGGTGTTGGGGTGTGGGTGTGGGGGTGTGGGGGGTGTGGGGTTGGGGTGTGGGGGTGTGGGTGTGTGGTTGGGTGTGTGGGTTGTGGTGTGGGGTGTGGGGGTGTGGGTGTGTGTGTGTTGGTGTGTGGGTGTTGGTTGTTGGGTGAGATATTGAGATTTTGAGATTGAGAAATTGAGATATTGAGATATTGAGATATTGAGATTTTGAGATTTTGAGATTGAGATATTGAGATATTGAGATATTGAGATTTTGAGATTGAGATATTGAGATATTGAGATATTGAGATATTAAGATTTTGAGATTGAGATTTTGAGATTGAGATATTGAGATATTGAGATATTGAGATTTTGAGATTTTGAGATATTGAGATATTGAGATATTGAGATATTAAGATTTTGAGATTTTGAGATTGAGATTTTGAGATTGAGATATTGAGATATTGAGATATTGAGATATTGAGATTTTGAGATTGAGATATTGAGATTTTGAGATTGAGATTTTGAGATTGAGATTTTGAGATTGAAATTTTGAGATTGAAATTTTGAGATTGAAATTTTGTGGTTTTGAGATTTTGTGATTTAGATATTGATTTTGAGATTGAGATTTTGAGATTTTGAGATTTTTGAGATATTGAGATTTTGAGATTTTGAGATTTGAGATTTTGAGATTTGAGATATTGAGAATCCTCACTAGCATCAAACCCCCCCCCCAACCACCCAACACCCCAACACCCACAACACACACACCACACCCACCACACCACACCCCCACAAACACACACCCACATGAGATATTGAGATTGAGATATTGAGATATTGAGATATTGAGATTTTGAGATTGAGATATTGAGATATTGAGATATTGAGATATTAAGATTTTGAGATTTTGAGATTGAGATTTTAAGATTGAGATATTGAGATATTGAGATATTGAGATTTTGAGATTGAGATTTTGAGATTGAGATTTTGAGATTGAGATATTGAGATATTGAGATTGAGATATTGAGATTTTGAGATTGAGAAATTGAGATATTGAGATATTGAGATATTGAGATTTTGAGATTGAGATATTGAGATATTGAGATTGAGATATTGAGATATTGAGATTTTGAGATTGAGATATTGAGATATTGAGATATTGAGATTTTGAGATTGAGATTTTGAGATATTGAGATATTGAGATATTGAGATTTTGAGATTGAGATATTGAGATATTGAGATTGAGATATTGAGATATTGAGATTTTGAGATTGAGATATTGAGATATTGAGATTTTGAGATTTTGAGATTGGATATTGAGATATTGAGATTGAGATATTGAGATATTGAGATTTTGAGATTTTGAGATTTTGAGATTGAGATATTGAGATATTGAGATATTGAGATTGAGATTTTGAGATTGAGATATTGAGATTTTGAGATTGAGATATTGAGATATTGAGATATTGAGATATTGAGATTTTGAGATTGAGATTTTGAGATTTTGAGATTTTGAGATTTTGAGATTGAGATATTGAGATTTTGAGATTGAGATATTGAGATTTTGAGATTTTGAGATTGAGATATTGAGATTGAGATATTGAGATATTGAGATTGAGAGATTTTGAGATTGAGATTGAGATTTTGAGATATTGAGATATTGAGATATTGAGATATTGAGATATTGAGATTTTGAGATTGAGATATTGAGATTTTGAGATTGAGATATTGAGATTGAGATATTGAGATTTTGAGATATTGAGATTGAGATTTTGAGATTGAGATATTGAGATTTTGAGATTGAGATATAGAGATATTGAGATTTTGAGATATAGAGATTTTGAGATTGAGATATTGAGATATTGAGATTGAGATTTTGAGATTTTGAGATATTGAGATATTGAGATATTGAGAAATTGAGAAATTGAGAGTTTGAGAGTTTGAGATTGAGATATTGAGATATTGAGAAATTGAGAAATTGAGAGTTTGAGAGTTTGAGAGTTTGAGTTTGAGAGTTTGAGATATTGAGATATTGAGATATTGAGATTGAGATATTGAGATATTGAGATATTGAGAAATTGAGAGTTTGAGATTGAGATATTGAGATATTGAGATTGAGATATTGAGATATTGAGATTTTGAGATATTGAGATTGAGATATTGAGATATTGAGATATTGAGATTTTGAGATATTGAGATATTGAGATTTTTAGGCTTTGAGATTGAGATATTGAGATATTGAGATTGAGATATTGAGATATTGAGATATTGAGATTTTGAGATTTTGAGACATTGAGGCATTGAGACATTGAGAGTTTGAGAGTTTGAGATTTTGAGAGTTTGAGAGTTTGAGAGTTTGAGAGATTGAGATATTGAGATTTTGAGATTGATATTGAGATATTGAGATTTTGAGATTGAGATATTGAGATTTTGAGATATTGAGATATTGAGATATTGAGATATTGAGATTTTGAGATTGATATTGAGATATTGAGATTTTGAGATTGAGATATTGAGATATTGAGATATTGAGATTTTGAGATATTGAGATTTTGAGATTTTGAGATATTGAGATTTTGAGATTTTGAGATATTGAGATATTGAGATTGATATTGAGATATTGAGATTTTGAGATTGAGATTTTGAGATTGAGATATTGAGATATTGAGATATTGAGATTTTGAGATATGGAGATTTTGAGATTTTGAGATATTGAGATTTTGAGATTGATATTGAGATATTGAGATTTTGAGATTGAGATTTTGAGATTGAGATATTGAGATATTGAGATATTGAGATTTTGAGATATTGAGATATTGAGATATTGAGATTGAGATATTGAGATATTGAGATTTTGAGATATTGAGATATTGAGATTGAGATATTGAGATTTTGAGATATTGAGATTTTGAGATTGAGATATTGAGATTTTGAGATTTTGAGATTGAGATTTTCAGATTGAGATTTTGAGATTTTGTGATTGAGATATTGAGATATTGACATTTTGAGATTTTGAGATTTTGAGATTGAGATATTGAGATATTGAGATCTTGTGATTTTGAGATTTTGTGATTTTGTGATTTTGAGATTTTGAGATTTTGAGATTGAGATTTTGGGATTGAGATTTTGTGATTTTGAGATTGAGATTGAGATATTGAGATTGAGATTTTGAGATTGAGATTTTGAGATTGAGATTGAGATTGAGATTTTGAGATTGAGATTTTGAGATTGTGATTTTGAGATTGTGATTTTGAGATTTTGAGATTTTGAGATTGAGATTTTGAGATTGAGATTTTGAGATTGAGATTTTGAGATTGAGATTTTGAGATTGAGATTGAGATTTTGAGATTTTGAGATTGAGATTTTGAGATTTTGAGATTGAGATTTTGAGATTGATATTTTGTGATTTTGAGATTTGTGATTTAGATATTGAGATATTGAGATTTTGAGATATTGAGATTTTGATATTGAGATTTTGAGATTTTGAGATTGTGATTTTGAGATTGTGATTTTGAGATTTTGAGATTTTGAGATTGAGATTTTGATATTGAGATTTTGAGATTTTGTGATTTAGATATTGAGATATTGAGATTTTGAGATTTTGAGATATTGAGATTTTGAGATTGAGATTTTGAGATTTTGAGATTTTGAGATATTGAGATTTTGAGATTGAGATTTTGAGATTTTGAGATTTTGAGATTTTGAGATATTGAGATATTGAGATTTTGAGATTGAGATATTGAGATTGAGATATTGAGATATTGAGATATTGAGATTTTGAGATTTTGAGATTGAGATATTGATATTGAGATATTGAGATATTGAGATATTAAGATTTTGAGATTTTGAGATTTTGAGATTGAGATTTTAAGATTGAGATATTGAGATTTTGAGATTTTGAGATTTTGAGATTGAGATTTTGAGATTGAGATTTTGAGATTGAGATTTTGAGATATTGAGAAATTGAGATATTGAGATATTGAGATATTGAGATATTGAGATTTTGAGATTTTGAGATTGAGATATTGAGATATTGAGATTGAGATATTGAGATATTGAGATTTTGAGATTGAGATTTTGAGATTTTGAGATATTGAGATTTTGAGATTGAGATTTTGAGATTTTGAGATTTTGAGATTTTGAGATATTGAGATATTGAGATTTTGAGATTGAGATATTGAGATTGAGATATTGAGATATTGAGATATTGAGATATTGAGATTTTGAGATTGAGATATTGAGATATTGAGATATTGAGATATTAAGATTTTGAGATTTTGAGATTGAGATATTGAGATATTGAGATTGAGATATTGAGATATTGAGATTTTGAGATTGAGATTTTGAGATTTTGAGATATTGAGATTTTGAGATTGAGATTTTGAGATTTTGAGATTTTGAGATATTGAGATATTGAGATTTTGAGATTGAGATATTGAGATTGAGATATTGAGATATTGAGATATTGAGATATTGAGATTTTGAGATTGAGATATTGAGATATTGAGATATTGAGATATTAAGATTTTGAGATTTTGAGATTGAGATTTTAAGATTGAGATATTGAGATATTGAGATATTGAGATTTTGAGATTTTGAGATTGAGATTTTGAGATTGAGATTTTGAGATTGAGATTTTGAGATATTGAGAAATTGAGATATTGAGATATTGAGATATTGAGATTTTGAGATTTTGAGATTGAGATATTGAGATATTGAGATTGAGATATTGAGATATTGAGATTTTGAGATTGAGAAATTGAGATATTGAGATATTGAGATATTGAGATTTTGAGATTTTGAGATTGAGATATTGAGATATTGAGATATTGAGATTTTGAGATTGAGATATTGAGATATTGAGATATTGAGATTGAGATATTGAGATATTGAGATTTTGAGATTGAGATTTTGAGATTTTGAGATATTGAGATTTTGAGATTGAGATTTTGAGATTTTGAGATTTTGAGATATTGAGATATTGAGATTTTGAGATTGAGATATTGAGATTGAGATATTGAGATATTGAGATATTGAGATATTGAGATTTTGAGATTGAGATATTGAGATATTGAGATATTGAGATATTAAGATTTTGAGATTTTGAGATTGAGATTTTAAGATTGAGATATTGAGATATTGAGATATTGAGATTTTGAGATTTTGAGATTGAGATTTTGAGATTGAGATTTTGAGATTGAGATTTTGAGATATTGAGAAATTGAGATATTGAGATATTGAGATATTGAGATATTGAGATTTTGAGATTTTGAGATTGAGATATTGAGATATTGAGATTGAGATATTGAGATATTGAGATTTTGAGATTGAGAAATTGAGATATTGAGATATTGAGATATTGAGATTTTGAGATTTTGAGATTGAGATTTTGAGATTTTGAGATTTTGAGATTTTGAGATATTGAGATATTGAGATTTTGAGATTGAGATATTGAGATTGAGATATTGAGATATTGAGATATTGAGATATTGAGATTTTGAGATTGAGATATTGAGATATTGAGATATTGAGATATTAAGATTTTGAGATTTTGAGATTGAGATATTGAGATATTGAGATTGAGATATTGAGATATTGAGATTTTGAGATTGAGATTTTGAGATTTTGAGATATTGAGATTTTGAGATTGAGATTTTGAGATTTTGAGATATTGAGATATTGAGATTTTGAGATTGAGATATTGAGATTGAGATATTGAGATATTGAGATATTGAGATATTGAGATTTTGAGATTGAGATATTGAGATATTGAGATATTGAGATATTAAGATTTTGAGATTTTGAGATTGAGATTTTAAGATTGAGATATTGAGATATTGAGATATTGAGATTTTGAGATTTTGAGATTGAGATTTTGAGATTGAGATTTTGAGATTGAGATTTTGAGATATTGAGAAATTGAGATATTGAGATATTGAGATATTGAGATATTGAGATTTTGAGATTTTGAGATTGAGATATTGAGATATTGAGATTGAGATATTGAGATATTGAGATTTTGAGATTGAGAAATTGAGATATTGAGATATTGAGATATTGAGATTTTGAGATTTTGAGATTGAGATATTGAGATATTGAGATATTGAGATTTTGAGATTGAGATATTGAGATATTGAGATATTGAGATATTAAGATTTTGAGATTGAGATTTTGAGATTGAGATATTGAGATATTGAGATTTTGAGATATTGAGATATTGAGATATTGAGATATTAAGATTTTGAGATTTTGAGATTGAGATTTTGAGATTGAGATATTGAGATATTGAGATATTGAGATATTGAGATTTTGAGATTGAGATATTGAGATTTTGAGATTTTGAGATTGAGATTTTGAGATTGAGATTTTGAGATTGAAATTTTGAGATTGAAATTTTGTGGTTTTGAGATTTTGTGGTTTTGAGATTTTGTGATTTAGATATTGAGATATTGAGATTTTGAGATATTGAGATTTTGAGATTGAGATTTTGAGATTTTGAGATTTTGAGATTTTGAGATTGAGATATTGAGATTTTGAGATTTTGAGATTGAGATTGAGATATTGAGATATTGAGATATTGAGATATTGAGATTTTGAGATTGAGATATTGAGATATTGAGATATTGAGATATTAAGATTTTGAGATTTTGAGATTGAGATTTTAAGATTGAGATATTGAGATATTGAGATATTGAGATTTTGAGATTGAGATTTTGAGATTGAGATTTTGAGATTGAGATATTGAGATATTGAGATATTGAGATTGAGATATTGAGATTTTGAGATATTGAGATATTGAGATATTGAGATTTTGAGATTGAGATATTGAGATATTGAGATTGAGATATTGAGATATTGAGATTTTGAGATTGAGATATTGAGATATTGAGATATTAAGATTTTGAGATTGAGATTTTGAGATTGAGATATTGAGATATTGAGATATTGAGATATTGAGATTTTGAGATTGAGATATTGAGATATTGAGATTGAGATATTGAGATATTGAGATTTTGAGATTTTGAGAATTTGAGATTGAGATATTGAGATATTGAGATTGAGATTTTGAGATTGAGATATTGAGATTTTGAGATTGAGATATTGAGATATTGAGATATTGAGATATTGAGATTTTGAGATTGAGATTTTGAGATTTTGAGATTTTGAGATTGAGATATTGAGATTTTGAGATTGAGATATTGAGATTTTGAGATTTTGAGATTGAGATATTGAGATTGAGATATTGAGATATTGAGATTGAGAGATTTTGAGATTGAGATTGAGATTTTGAGATATTGAGATTTTGAGATATTGAGATATTGAGATTTTGAGATTGAGATATTGAGATTTTGAGATTGAGATATTGAGATTGAGATATTGAGATTTTGAGATATTGAGATTGAGATTTTGAGATTTTGAGATTGAGATATTGAGATTGAGATATAGAGATATTGAGATTTTGAGATTTTGAGATTTTGAGATATAGAGATTTTGAGATTGAGATATTGAGATATTGAGATTGAGATTTTGAGATTTTGAGATATTGAGATATTGAGATATTGAGAAATTGAGAAATTGAGAGTTTGAGAGTTTGAGATTGAGATATTGAGATATTGAGAAATTGAGAAATTGAGAGTTTGAGAGTTTGAGAGTTTGAGTTTGAGAGTTTGAGATATTGAGATATTGAGATATTGAGATTGAGATATTGAGATATTGAGATATTGAGAAATTGAGAGTTTGAGATTGAGATATTGAGATATTGAGATTGAGATATTGAGATATTGAGATTTTGAGATATTGAGATTGAGATATTGAGATATTGAGATTTTGAGATTTTGAGATATTGAGATATTGAGATTTTTAGGCTTTGAGATTGAGATATTGAGATATTGAGATTGAGATAATGAGATATTGAGATATTGAGATATTGAGATTTTGAGACATTGAGACATTGAGACATTGAGAGTTTGAGATTTTGAGAGTTTGAGAGTTTGAGAGATTGAGATTTTGAGATTTTGAGATTTTGAGATTTTGAGATTGAGATTTTGAGATTGAGATTTTGAGATTGAGATATTGAGATTTTGAGATTTTGAGATTTTGAGATTGAGATTGAGATTTTGAGATTTTGAGATTGAGATTTTGAGATTTGGAGATTTGGAGATTTTGAGATTGAGATTGAGATTGAGATTTTGAGATTGAGATTTTGAGATTGAGATTTTGAGATTGAGATTTTGAGATTTTGAGATTGAGATTTTGAGATTGAGATTTTGAGATTGAGATTTTGAGATTGAGATATTAGGATTTTGAGATTGAGATTTTGAGATTGAGATTTTGAGATTGAGATTTTGAGATTGAGATTGAGATTGAGAGATTGAGATTGAGATTTTGAGATTTTGAGATTGAGATTTTGAGATTTTGAGATTTTGAGATTGAGATTTTGAGATTCAGATTTTGAGATTTTGTGATTGAGATATTGAGATATTGAGATTTTGAGATTTTGAGATTGAGATATTGAGATATTGAGATCTTGTGATTTTGAGATTTTGTGATTTTGTATTTTGAGATTTTGAGATTTTGAGATTGAGATTTTGGGATTGAGATTTTGTGATTTTGAGATTGAGATTGAGATATTGAGATTGAGATTTTGAGATTGAGATTTTGAGATTGTGATTTTGAGATTGAGATTGAGATTTTGAGATTTTGAGATTGAGATTTTGAGATTGAGATTTTGAGATTGAGATTTTGAGATTTTGAGATTGAGATTTTGAGATTTTGAGATTGAGATTTTGAGATTTTGAGATTGATATTTTGTGATTTTGAGATTTTGTGATTTAGATATTGAGATATTGAGATTTTGAGATATTGAGATTTTGATATTGAGATTTTGAGATTTTGAGATTGTGATTTTGAGATTGTGATTTTGAGATTTTGAGATTGAGATATTGAGATATTGAGATCTTGTGATTTTGAGATTTTGTGATTTTGTATTTTGAGATTTTGAGATTTTGAGATTGAGATTTTGGGATTGAGATTTTGTGATTTTGAGATTGAGATTGAGATATTGAGATTGAGATTTTGAGATTGAGATTTTGAGATTGTGATTTTGAGATTGAGATTGAGATTTTGAGATTTTGAGATTTTGAGATTGAGATTTTGAGTTGAGATTTTGAGATTGAGATTTTGAGATTTTGAGATTGATATTTTGTGATTTTGAGATTTTGTGATTTAGATATTGAGATATTGAGATTTTGAGATATTGAGATTTTGATATTGAGATTTTGAGATTTTGAGATTGTGATTTTGAGATTGTGATTTTGAGATTTTGAGATTTTGAGATTGAGATTTTGATATTGAGATTTTGAGATTTGTGATTTAGATTTTGAGATATTGAGATTTTGAGATTTTGAGATTTTGAGATTTGATGATTGAGATTTGTGAGATTGTGTTTTGAGATTTGAGATTTGAGATTGTGATTTGAGATTTTGAGATTTGTGAGATTGAGATTTGAGATTGTGAGATTGAGATTGTGAGATTTGTGTTGAGATTTTGAGATTTGAGATATTGAGATTTGGAGATTGAGATTTTTGTGTGATTTGTGTGTTGTGTGGTGAGTGTGGGTGTTGGTGTGTGGTGTTGTTGTGAGTTGAGGGTGGTTGATAGTGGTGGGGTGTGTGGTGTGTGTGTGTGGTTGGGTGTGTGTGTGGTGTGTGTTGTTAGATGAGGGAGAGAGGGGAAGAAGAGAAGGGGGGGGGGGGGGGTGATAGAGGTGGTGAGATTTTGAGATTGAGGTTTTTGAGGAGATTTTGAGATTGAGATTTTGAGATATTGAGAAATTGAGATATTGAGATATTGAGATATTGAGATATTGAGATTTTGAGATTGAGATATTGAGATATTGAGATTGAGATATTGAGATATTGAGAGTTTGAGATTTTGAGATATTGAGAAATTGAGATATTGAGATATTGAGATATTGAGATTTTGAGATTTTGAGATTGAGATATTGAGATTGAGATATTGAGATATTGAGATTTTGAGATTGAGATTTTGAGATTTTGAGATATTGAGATTTTGAGATTGAGATTTTGAGATTTTGAGATTTTGAGATTTTGAGATTTTGAGATATTGAGATTTTGAGATTTTGAGATTGAGATTTTGAGATTGAGATATTGAGATATTGAGATATTGAGATATTGAGATTTTGAGATTGAGATATTGAGATATTGAGATATTGAGATATTAAGATTTTGAGATTTTGAGATTTGAGATTGAGATTTTAAGATTGAGATATTGAGATATTTGAGATATTGAGATTTTGAGATTTTGAGATTGAGATTTTGAGATTGAGATTTTGAGATATTGAGAAATTGAGATATTGAGATATTGAGATATTGAGATTTTGAGTTTGAGATGTGAGATATTGAGATTGAGATATTGAGATATTGAGATTTTGAGATGAGAAATTGAGATATTGAGATATTGAGATATTGAGATATTGAGATTTTGAGATTGAGATATTGAGATATTGAGATATTAAGATTTTGAGATTGAGATTTTGAGATTGAGATATTGAGATATTGAGATTTTGAGATTTTGAGATTTTGAGATATTGAGATTTGAGATTTTGAGATTGAGATTTTGAGATTGAGATTTTGAG